>NW_010268618.1:16957-43587 GCF_000690775.1 Eurypyga helias
AATATCAGGCTGCAGAAATTTCCAGGTTTTGTAAATAACTCAGTGTTGCCCTCATTACAGTAAGTATACAGCATGTATTTAAGACTGGGCCTTAGACTTTAAGAATCTTACCCCCCATTCCCTGGTTTCCCACAGATACATTCTCTCAAGCAAAAATACCTTTACTAATTATCTACTGATAGCTTGTCACTGATGTAAATTTTATCCAACTGTTCCTAATTGCTGTTGGAAAGTTAGAAATGTGAATAAAAGTGTGAATGCTCTTGTAAAAGCAAAAGTTAAGTCGTTCAGTTGCTGGTCACAAAACCGAGGTTGACAGGGAAGAAAAATACTGCCTTTCAGTAACTTTGCTTCTCCCAAGTTAAGTATAACCAGTTAGATAATGACTATGCTAACATTTTTCTAATTTGAATGTGATTTTTTGTTAATGTTGGAGGAAACCACATGGGAAATAACTGTAGAAACTTAGAAAAAAGAGAATCAGGTCCATGTTGATACAGCCTTCTGAAAAGTCCACAATAGATGGATAAGATACTCTATTCCATCCTAGCGTGTATATCTACTAATGGTGTCTTCTCTCACAATTTCAACATTTTTTTTTTCCTACCACACCCTCTTTACCACTCTTTTTGTGGAGATGTGTGGGTTTGTAAGGGAACCCTCAAGGAAACAATTCAGATGTTTACTCAAAGCACGAAGGATTTCTTCTGTTTAGGTATGACAGGAGATGGTCTCAAAAGAACTTTTCTACTGCATGTGAGTATTGAATAGACTTTTGCCATGATCTTGGGGGCTGCAGAGAAGAACAGGTAGGTGGCACGCACAGCTTCTGAAATGGTGAAGAAGGTATTGTGAACAGGCTTCAGCTATCATGGCTCAGCTATCTTTATCAGCTTCCATACTGCAAGTTGCACAGGTTTTTCCCTCCACTGGGTGTATGAAGAAATAAGTTTCTTGTAGTCAAGTTTTGGACCTTGAATTCAAGAGGGGACATACTGCAAAGTCTTACAGCCCACAGGTTTCCAGGAAAGTAGTTAGGCAGGAAGTCCATAGGTTGACTAGATTATAAACTGAAGTGCATGTATATACTTTGGTGACCTGTGTGCATCCCATATGTCATAACTTTAGATCTTTTTTGCACAGGTTTGTCTGTTTTAATGTATAATTATCTCAGATGATTTTAATTTTTTTGATAGAAATTATTATATACTTCCATTTTTTGTACTTTAAAGAGATCACCTGTTGGAAATGTTTTGCTGATACACTAAAATTACTTTTCACAAAGTATCATTACATACAGTAAAATAGTGCAAGTTCAGTTTGATAAAAATAAACATAAGCCCAAGAGAAAGCAGCTCTTTAGTATTAAAAACAAACAAACAAACAAACAAACACCCCAAAACCAAGATAGCCTCTGTGATTGTATCTCAGTATTCTGGAGAAGTCTGTCACTTCTGTCAACTGAGCCATGGTGATGCTTTCACAGCTAACACAAAAACATGTTATCACTGAGTAATTTCTGACCTTATTCAAAGATACCTCTTTCTTTAGTTTAGTCATCAAAAAGCTCTGTGCACTGTTGTGCAACACCCTTGGTGCTGACAATACTTTGTTGCTGGTGCACTGGATCTCCAGCACAACGGTAGGTAGCCACTGATCAGTAGCAACTGAAGGTGACACGTTTCCAGAAGACGCTTTCTGTGAGCTTCTGAACTCTCTGGAGAACACAGAGTTTGGCATGAGAGACACCCAGAATCTTAAACAGCCTTTTTTTTATCCCCTCATTCTGTAGTTATTACTGATCTATGCAGCTCTGAAAGTACTCTCTTTTTCCACCAAGCAGTGCTTGCTTTATGAACATCAAAATGGCACTTTATAAGGTGAATATGATCCAAGCAGCAATCACAATTCTCCTCCACAGTTCCCGGCTCTTGTTGCCAAAACCATTGTTTCTATCATTAGCTTTATAAGCAGTCTAACTTAATTAGCTAAATGACATTATTTAGTAGCAAGTTCTCCACAACATCTCCACTAACCATTGCATATTTCATGTGGATTTTATTCATGTAGATATGCTGGCAGATGGGCAAAAAGGAGATGGACAGAGAACAGAAAACAAGTCCATCAGAGCGGCCCTTCCTACTCAAAATGTTTAACCAGTGAGGATGCAAAATGAAAGGATAAGGCTTGTTTGCTGTGGTGGATTTCATTATAGTCTTTATTCTTGACAAACTGAGAGTTAAATGCTGATGAGAAAAACATGCTAAGATGGCAGATAGGCAACAGGTGATGTATTGGGTGAAACCTGTTTTCCAGGTGCTCTTCTCCAGACACTGTAGGAGCATCTGTCAGTTACTTCTTTCCTTTCCCTTATTTATTCCATAGAAGAGCAACCGCCACATATTTTCCAGACAGTTGTAGGAGTGGCTCCTATCACGTTTCCCCTGGAAACCTTTTTCGTAGGGGAAATAAGAAGAACAAGACTCCAGAGAAAAACTTAATTGCATTCTCCTATGGATGGCATAGCACTTTCTCATACATATGGTATCTGCAGGAAAGAAGGAGTCAGCAGGCACAACTCAGATGAATTGTTTTAGACATGTGTAGTTTGTGGCCTGGTCATTCTGTGAAAGGACTTGCTATTTCATTAAATCAAATCTTCTGCAGGCACAAGAATTCATTTCACAGTGTCCAGTCGAGGCCTCTCACATGCTGAACACCTGACCAATGTGCTAAAACAATTAGCCGAAGGACTGTAGTGCAAGACAAGGACTGAGCGGGAAAACCTGAGGATGCTTCTAAAGTCCCTTTGGTGGGACTCTGCTGGATTCAGATGAGACTGTTTTAATAGGAAACCTTTAACGGTCAGATCTCAAATGTTCTAATGCTTTGTCTCCATGCTTTGTCTTCATACCTCATAAATAGTTGAAGAATTCTTCAATTTTGCAGCTGTTATTGCAATTAACAAGCTTAATGACTTCTGCTTTTAAAACTGTGAATCACAGTTAACTGCTTAATGTTACTGCTGTAAACATGTGCTTTATTGACATCTTAAACCCTTTCATTATGAGACTGCCTTTTCTTTCCCTGCATATACGTCTGTCAATAAACAGTCCTGTGTCCCTACCCAAATAAGCGTCCCATCAAGCAGCTCTCGACCTAGCGGAGAGAGTGATCAGTCGTTTCATAAGTCATTTTTCTCATACATTTGTTTGTGTGTTGAGGGCCTAATTTAGCCTTCGTCTTTTCTAAAACTGTGGCTGTAATTCACCCTGAAACTTCACACCATGTTTTTCTGTGTTCTGGGGAGTAAAAAAATAAAATCTGTTGCAGACAATTTCTCTCTTCTCAAAGATTTTTTTCCACTATTAGTGCTGAAAAACTATGGTTTCATGTTTGGTGTTTTTGCCTTTCCCCCCCCCCCCCAAAAAAAAGAGGAAATCAGGTACCTTTCACCTATGGGTAATTGCATTTCATTAGTATCTGAACTCATTCCTTTATTTATAAACAAGTTTGGTTTCTTTGATACAAATAACAAATAGATAAGAGTTGTAACCACATCAAATACATTCCTGGTGAAACTCTACTAGTTTTATCACATTCCAGCAGGGTGAATTTAATCTAATATTTTGAAAACCATTATTACCTAGAGAAGGACTGGAAATAAAAAGTGATAATATTCACAAATACTGTGTATTGGTCACTGACAAAGAGAACGCATATTCTGCACAGCTATGACATTTCACTTACCTCTCCATGTGGATGTGAGGCCCACAGAAATAGATAGCTTGAATCTGTATCTCTAGGTAACTAAGTGCAATTATAGTATAGTAACGTGTTGAAATTCAGATGCTATGCTGGATATAAATGCAGCACGATTTCCTTCTTTCCCAGGTCATCAGGGAAATTGATAGGAATCCAGAGAAGAATTTAAGTACTGTAATATCTAATTTCTGAGAGCTCTGAAGAAAAACTACATTTTCTCCTTTTTCAATGTATGGGAAAAGTGAGGTGTCACAGGAACGTGCAAGCTGAACGGGGATTCACATGAAATAGTCAAGCTCTTTGAAAATACTTAGGATAGAGAAGGGTAGGACCTCAACCCCTTCCTCAAGAAGACGTAATTATTTCTCTGACACAGGAATTCTCTTATATAAGATCCTGAGACATCTCTTTTACACACTGCTACCCAAAACCTGACAAATAAAAACTGAACAACAAGAAAGCCTACAGAAAAGTCCCAGCCACTCTCAATGTAGTAATAGAGTACTCATCTCAAAGGAGGCTGAGGGTAAAGGTGAAGATTCAGTTCTCAGTCTCTGTCCTAGGAGACTAGCAAGATACTGGATAAAAGCATTTTGTGTGATGCTTTTCAAACATATAAAAGAGGTGACCATACCTGAAGTCCCTGGTGGGACCAGCCATTTAACAGCCTTACCAGGACCTAAGCACTAAGCATTGTGGTAGCATCGACCTCTATTATGGAGGTCACTGGACAGGGAATGAAGGGTCTTCAGTTGCCTGGAAATGTAGATGGCAGTCCAGCAAGGCTTCTGAGCAACACAGTAAAGCCACGATGGTGTTCACTGTGGAAGTTCCTTTGTAGATGTAGCCTAGTATGACAGTAACACAGCTTCAGTACTTCCAGCACCAAAATATGTTTATGACACATCACTAGTATACATTCTAAATTTGTTGTGAATTCTTCAGCACTGCAGGCTAAATTTTTTCTTGAAGTTTCCAGATTCCACAAGCCTTCAGTGTAAGCTGTTGTCCTGTCATTAACATTACACATCAGGGTATGGACCGCCTCAGTTTAAGACTTGTTTACTAAAAAGATGAAAAGGTGCTTGTCATAACTGTAAGTAGCTGACTGTGATCCAAGCATCATTAACAGTAACAATTTCTTTTTCTCTTCCTATTTTATCTATATTTAGGCAGAGTGAAGAATAAATTTAAAGTGTGTACGAGGCTCTCAGAAGTCCATGTATCTTGTTGAAGAACCATGAAGAAATATGTAGCAATATTGAGGAAATGACTAATACCTTCTAGAACAAAGCTTTCCCTTTTTGGTAAAAGCCATTTCTGTTCACCTATTAGATGCCGTGAGCTGACAGAAACATAAATTAAAAATATGTAAATAATTTAGAATAAAATATTCTTAGTAAGGCTTATGCTGTTATTAGATCCATCTGTCTTTCTTCACCTGAAAAATAGCAAATTAAAAATAACAAAAAATGAAAACAAGATAGAAATAAATACGTAACAAATATGAGCAAGGAAGAATTGCAATGTCTCTTCAGAGACTAGTATTTCAATTAATTTCTGAGGCTTTTTGTAAAATCTGCAATTTGTGAAATAAAGAATTATAATTGCTATACGTTGTAATATAATTTCCAAATACCTAATTAAAAAAAAAAAAAAAAGGAAATTTAATTAAGGAAACTGTTTAAATGTCTGGTCTGGACCAGTTGTCCCAGTTAATTTCTTTATTGATCAAGCTCTATATGGTGGAAATGTCAGTGCTGAAGGTGTCAAAAGACCTACACTTATGCAGATATTATATTTATTACTATATAAATATTCAGGCATTTAAGTGGTAAAGAAGTATAGGAAACAGTGTTCTGAATTTATGTGTCATTAAATGGTGCTGTTGAGCTCAGTGAAACTTCCAAGTGTAAATAGTGTCAGAATTTTATTCTGTACCTTTGTCTTTGGATGTCACCAGCAGGGAAGTTGATTTTTTTTTTTTTTTTTTAAATTCTTGGGGGAGCCTTCCAGCCTTTAGACAGAACTACTAGACAGATCAACAAGAAGCTGCAAATGGGATTTTTCTGTAGCTTTACTGTTACTGAAAATAAGACATAACTGCTAAAACTATTGCTTGTGTTGTAGAACAAATTCTCTCTTGATGTAAAATGACACAATTCCATTGACTCCAATGACGTTACCACCCAATTTATGCCAGGAGAATATGTAGCTCTTTATCCATTTATCTATAAGCTGGTTGCTGGAACTTAATTTCACATGAATTATGTTACTGTTCTTGGTCTGTGCCCTTGCAGCACTTTATTACTTAGAAGGCTAGTTCAGCAGAAATAAATAAATATGTGATTTGCAGTCTCAGCAAACGTCCTAGCCAGGAACAATGGCCTCTCTGCAGTGTTCCAGACTAATTGCCCCCAATTTTCTGCTCTAACCTTCATACCCAATTCATTCTCTTCTTGCACTATTCTCCTTACTCTTTTTCCACCCGATCCTCACGTTCAGATTTTCTCCAGTGTCAGCAAGTCTTTGACCACCAGCTCTTACGTATTCAAATTCCTTTAGAGAATAACTTCTTCTAGAGTGATCATAAGAAACATGTATTACATTTAAGAAAGTACATTATTTAAGAAAAGAATATACTTTAAATCTTTCCTTCTTAAGCTCTGTCCCTGAATTCTTGTGTTTGATAGTAGACCGTAGAATTTATGGTAATGAATACTGTCATTATAATTGTGTCCTGTGCTTACTAGTACATCATCATCCAATGTTTTTCTAATTTCATAGTCAAAACCTGCCATCAAATACTATAAGCAGTTTAACTGACATTCATACAAGTAGGAAGATTTTAAAGCTTATTTTAAGGCTGACTGGCAGCAACTTTCTGTTTAAAATCTGAATGCAGTAGCAATAAGTTAATGATAAGCATTAATAAAATCATGCTTGAGGTCATTGCTTAGATACTAAGGACCTTTTGATGATTAGAGAACGTGTCTGAAAATTGTTCTGGACACCTACTTAACAGCCTGTGACTTTGGAAGGCATTAATCCAGAACATTGGCTTCATTTTCTCATTAAGTCTTCGCTATTATAGGAGGTTGTTTGTGAGGCCTGTTGGAATCAGTGGTGCACAGGAAGGATGAAATTAAAGAAACTGGACTGAGTGAAATAAGGAGTTTCTAGCTACTTACTTCGGGGGACACCTGCTGAATTTAACAGAATTGGTTTCCACAGTCTAGCTGCATTTCTGCTGAGTGGTTCAGCCAGGTGTGGAGCCTGAGTCTATGACCTTTGTGTGGTTATCCAGTATGAAAGACCATGGATCATTCTGTTGAATAGAGTGTCTAAGTAAAAAGTAAAAGGAAGATTCATGAAAGCTGGGATATCTGTAAAATGGAAAGGCTGTGCTGAGTCTTTTGTTAAGTCTGGTGTAAGAAAAAAAGCAGATTTTACATATAACTACATTTTTCCAGGTAGGTAAATACTCCTGAATGGACTTGACTGTCTCTGTGCTATGTTGAAAATAAAATGCTAAGATGTCTAATGTTTATATGTTTTCCAGATATATCCTTTATCTTTCTTTCAATTAAGGTTTCTCCATCTTACTCTTTTCAGCTCCTTCACCAGTCTGGACTGGGGGAATTCTATGCTTCATACCTACTTTTTGGATCCTATCTCTGTCTTCCTTAAGGTACCATTAAAATAACTACACTGTACCCGCCTTGTGGCTTTATCTGACCTGGTGTTCTCCTTCTAGTATCCCTTGTGGACACTTAAAAAGAACCATTATGAAACAAGATCATAGCCATGGAAAATTTTCCTTCTAGTCTCATTTAGTTAACATTGATATAACTTTCAATAAACTCCAGAGTAAAAAAATACTCTTTCATCATGTCTTTCAAATTGTACATAGTTCCAGTGTCCCTGTAGTGTTCCCAAACACAGAATCTCAGTATAATGCTGTCTTTTCTTTAGTCTATATATTCAAGGTTTTAATGAAGTCTTTTCCTTCTGTTCTTTGTCAATGCATCACACCATATACTCTGAGTAACATTTTGCAAGCATAATTATGTTTAGCAGGGTTTTAAACCAACTTCTTAGATAACTTGACTTTGCCGGGGGAAAAAAAAATGTAGATGCTGCTCCTATATAATACAGTTTTTAAAAAATATGATTTAATAAGATTTCTAAGAACTTTTTAGAGTATTAACTTTTCACTATGTGGAAATGTGTTTGTAAAATCAAAAAGATTTTTTAAAAAATCTTTTTTTTTTTTTTCCAGTGTAGGTTGCTGATACTGCATTTGTATCTTGATTCTAAATGTAGTCAAACATAATACAAAACCAAATGATGTTGAAGATTTTGGAATATCAAGGTATTCATGGTACTAGTCTTGTACTTCAGTTTGTGTTACTTTGCAAAGACTGCACTGTCTTCTCTTTACTCCAATACTCTCCCATTGCCTAGTGCTCATGCCTGTGCCCCTTCTTTCCTGACTCATGCCCCACACCTGACAATGCAAGTCCTGTCTCTTTTCAGTAAAATATCAGCTGTGCTATTTGTGTTGTGCAAATAAGGGTCAATATAATGGACAGAATGAGTGAGAGAAGAGAGCACCTATAGTGCGATAGTCTGGGTAGAAAACAAGTCTCAATACACCCAGAATAATTTGAAAGCCTGACACCCTATCCAATTTTTTCATAAATGTGCCTACTGACTTCAGGACATCTATTTTATGTTTGCTCTGCAGAAAATCATACGCATTTATAAAAATATTTACTTAGTCAATATCTAGCTGAAGAATGTAAGGAATGATCTTTCATTTTGCTCCATACACTATCTTTTATGATAAATTTTCAAATATCACATAAGGAATTTTCTATTTCTTTTTATGGTTAAAAATTTTTTTTTGAATGCTTTTTTTCATTTGCACATTGTATGAAGATGTGATGTTTGTATTTTAAGCTAATATTATCAAAATACCCAACCACAAAACCCTGGCAAAATGTCTTAAATAATTTTGTGCCCAGTTTGGTAAGTCAGAGCAATAACAATTCTAGAGAGGACAAAATAAATTTCCCTACTTTCCAAACAACTTCCATATTTTATGAACAATTTCAATTAGAAGTTTTAAATATTTATTTAATTTATATAGGATGCTTCTTGTAAATGAATTGAGCATGAAATTGTTATTCCTCTTATATTCCAGTCAGTTTCTTCCACACTAAATATTTCCCTCTACTAAACCCTGACTAGCTGCCAAACATGCATTCACTGTAGGTCAGGGTCTGCATTTTGGCTTTAAGCCTGTGCCTCTTCATTGAAAGTCTCCTACATATAGGTAGGGTGTTGACTTTAATCTTTTCTATGGGCATGACACCAGTATCAGAAAGGTTAATTTATTAGTTAGAATTTATTATTAGTTAAATTTATTATTTAGAAGTGCAGGTAAATGTAGACTTTCTTTTTTTTCTTTCTTTTTCTTTTTTAAAGTCTGAACTCCTACTATTATTCTTAGGATTAAATATGAAATATGTGGCTATTTTGCAACAGATATTGTATTTCTGTATTTGATCAGAAAGTTCTTCTTCTTTACAGTTTTCCTCAGTGTCCAAAAATTCTGAGTATATATTCAGCCTAGTACATGTTAAGAAATTCACCATGTGCTGTTGCCGTTTTTGAAAAGTTCAATTTGGCCCCTGTTTTATTCTTATGAGCTTTCCGTGCAAAGTAGCCTAACATTTTTCCTCCTAGGGTAAGATTAATCTGCCCTAGTTTAGGCTTAAAAAAAAATAAATTTCCCTGGCTAACACACTGTATGCTTTCTTTATAGTCAACGAAGAGAAATGGGTAGCTCAAGGGAATGATTCCTCTCATCCTAAGATCAGTATCTAGGACAGGTCAGATGGATTGCCCTTTGGAGGTGCCAATTTCTTTCCAGTGACTATCAAGGGAACTTAGGGTGACTGTCTCAGTCTTACATCTGTAACTTTTGGATATCTGAAGTTAAGTGACATAAGCTGCTCTTCCATATCATAACATTTTCTGAGGATATGAATAATTAGTTCCCTTCAGAAAATATTACCTTGAAGACAATAGTGTTTTGACTGAGACCCAAAATGTTAAAGACAATTCAGTGTACATGCATTTGGAATACCATATGCTGCTCTGGCAGAATCTTGGGAGATTTGATGAAGCAAGCAGAGTGAGCACTGCTGCTCACAGGAGCATTACCTGTACTGTTGGACACATGTAACCAGGATTTTATACAGAAAAATAAAGATTTAAAGTGTATGAGTAGGATTCATCTCACTTAACCTTAGAAATCTACAGGGGAGAAATCTACACCTGATACAGACTTTGTAGGCTCCATTTCTAATGAAGGGACAAAAATAAGACCTTTCAATGTGTAATACTTCTGAATTCTTTTAGACGCTTACTTTAAAATGAGACGAATGATGGTCTTAAATTTTCTTTTTTTCTCCACTGGTTTTAAAGCAAGACTAGTGATTGTGATTAAATTAGGTGCAGGTACCAAATGCATTCCTCCATTATTCATGCATGGATCAGGGAGAAAAAATAGTTTTGAATAGCTCCGAGTAGCCAAAAAGTTGGAAATGTAAATTCTAAAAACCGTTTGATGACCCTAGTGTTGCATAATGCTAATGTGTTGCTGTGACATCATTTAACATCTGTGACATCGTACAAATATTTATGGCTCAAATATGACATTGATTGATGATAAAGTCAGTTTCAGCGTTGTAGGGACAGTTATTCTACATACTGTTACCTATGATATCATTTAAAAAAAAAGAAAAAAACCGAACTTAGATCTAATTTATAATGGTGGTAGAAAATTCACAATGAGGTGCTGGCAACATTTTGCTAATGTCTCAAGATTTTGAATATAGCTACACGTTGGCATGAACACTTTTATTTATAAATGCATTTTTACATTTTTTACAGTCTGGTCTGTCATTTTGGAGACTGGAAAAAACTTCTTCTATTCAAGGTTTGAGGTTTTTTGTCAGTGATTCTTATTCTGTCTGGGTTGCTATGTTATATTCCTTCTTCCTAAATTTGACGACCATATTGTTTTAATTGTTCTAAAATCCCTCATCAGCCTGAAATGGATGAGAACATTGGCACAGTATTAATTTTGTTGTTTGCATGGAGCACATGTAAATATATACATATATTTATAATTCTTATTTTTTTTAAATCTCTAACAAGGATATTACTTTGTAAGCCTTTAATTAATTTTATCTTCCATTTCCAGATATCTTTCCTTTTACTTCTGTATACCTTTGCCACAACCAATTGCCCAGTCTCACCAGGTTTCCTTATAGTCTTCTCCTTCACAATGTCTTTATTCCTACACTTTTTTAGTCAATACAGTTTTAATTATGTTTATATGTGTGTGCTGAGAAAACTCTGCCAGGACAAAACCCCCACATTTTTACACTAGGACTTTCATATCTTTTTTGTGTTTGAATATTAATTGATGGATATGGTATTATTTTTGTTTTGCTAAGCTGAGGAGTGCCAAGCAGCCTTGACTTTCATATTCTACAAACTGCTCTATACAGGCACTAGCAACACCATACATAACAATAAGGTGACACAAAGAGAGGATATGGCCTGAGATCACTTGTGAGGTTGAATATCATTGACTAAATGAAAGTAAGGAAGATTGTTAGAGAGGCTGACATATGACAGCCCAACTGTTCTCCACATTACTAATTCATAGGAAAAAAATATGCTGAGAAAAGATTTTCAATGTTACAAATCAACATGGAGAGGATTATACCTACCATTGAGTGATTTTCATTTTTACTTTCTCCTTGTTATTTATATTGCTCCACTGGTGCTTTACAGACAAGTTACAAAAAATTAGACGATCAATGATCTGTTGATAATACAAACAAATATTTTCCTATTTTTGCTAGGAACAGCATTAGGCTATTGGGTGGAATGAGACAGAAGGACAGGAAAGCCATTTTTTTCTGTTTGAATTTTTTTTTTTAATTTTATTTTTCATGTCTGAAGATTAAGAAACTGTTGACGTGGTGCAAACCATGAAGAGTGAGCACCAAAAAAACACTCACCATATGTGGAAATGTATCTCAAAAGCACACAGTTCATCACTTGTTTACTCTGTTTTGATGATGCAATTTTGAGTTGTAAAGTTTCATAGGTACCCACACGTGCACAGGAGAAGTGGCCCCTGGGGAGTGAGGGAACCAGCACTCACCTGTGCTCCATTGTGACCTGGGATGGTGGCATATGGGCAGCTCGGGTGAGCCCAGCCCCACAGACATACTTGCAGCATCCCTGAAGCACACCCAGGGTACAGGCCTTCTGTGGAGAGTAGGAGCTGTGGACACTTCCCCTGAAATGCAGGGCCAAAGGAAAGGGGTCCCATCAGCAGTACTCAGCCAGGTAGCTCCCTGTTCAAGCAATTTGCAGTTTAGGGAAAAAATGAGAAGCCTAGTGCAAGGTTTTTCCCCCTGGTTAGTATTTAAACCCATACCTTGCCCCTGAAAAACTTCTTCAATTTTCAGGTGAAGGAAAAGCCATGACAGCTTGACTTGCACCAATGTTCAAAAAGACATGTGATATTCCTGGGACCAGATGGAGAGAATTTAGGAATCAGGGCTTTGCAGACGAGTGGATGGGACATGTTGCCCATAATAAGAGACTTGCACTCAAATCCTTGTGCCCTGAACTCTTTACGTATTATTCCACTGCAGGGTAACTAGATTAGAAAATCAGCAGACTGACCATGACCAGCAGCCGATTTCCCATCCAAGCAGCGTGCCCTAAAAGCCAGACTGCCGAGTTATCCTCTCCTGTTCTCCACCCGCCACCACAAGTCTTGCATTCCTTTTCAAATAGGCATCCAGCTACACATGAAAGCCAAACGTTGCACTCACCCCGACTAAGACGCGGGTGTGAGTTTCCTCAGGGTGAGTTGCAGACTCAACATAGGTCCCTCACTGGGAAAGTGCACTTAGCCACTCGTGTATACAGAGAGCACCGCTGACATCTACTCTTGAATGAATATAAGCCTGCCCAGTTAAGCCTCCAGACTTTCAGGAATGGGCCTAGCCTCTGATCCTAGATGGATAGAGGCTTCTGGTCTCTGAGAAGGGAGGTCTGTGTCCAGAAATGTGTATGGAGTGTTTTCTGTTGACTACCTTTATGCAGCTTCTTAACAAAGGCAAAGGAGTTTTGTAGAGCATCTTTCTCAGGCTGTCTCTAGTCATTGCAAAACAGTCAGTGAGGATTCTTAAATCAGGATCTGTGAGCCACTCTGTCTGAGCCAGGTCTCTGTATCTGGGATGAGGTGAGACCAGCTAGGTCAGGTCACCATGCTGTATAGGCACTAACCAGCACTGCATTGGTAAGAGCTTTAGATTCCTCTGAGCAAATGTGATCTTCTTTTCCTCTTTGCATCCTAAAGAACTGAAGGGACACAAGTACAATTCCCCTGAAGGGGGTGAGCACTCAAACCATACTGTGATTCACAATAATCATAATCATTTCATATACATATATGTGTATATGTATGCTTCATAGAGCTATGGGCATAAGTCCAGTGATTCCTGAACCTCTCAGTTCTGATTGCACTACAGTTCTAGTATGCATAGTAGTATAATCTGCCTGCACCATCCATAAATGAGTTAAAGGAAAATAAGTCATTTTTACTTTATCAGCTTGGTAATAATACAGAGTTTAATTGACCTTTCTGCAGCAGAATTTCTAATTCTAAACTAAAAAGTGAAAAGTCAGGGATCTTAAATTTTGTGTTAATAGATCTTAATGAATCACCTGAAATAGCTGGCTCATACAAGTCCGAACAGTGTCAGCCAGCTCAGTTTGCCAAGAATCCATTTCCCTTCTAAGAGATAGATGAGGTTCCTCAGCGTGGAGAATACAGAGTGCTAGTGTCATGGCCTTTTATTTTAGAGCTGATTTATTCTAATTGTGATGAAAGGTCACAAATTTCAGTGTTCTTTTTTTGCTTCCTTCAATTCTTACAAATGAAACTCTCTAGAGTAGGGCTAATAAGACATCTGAGAGTACACTTTGTGTCAGTCAGCTCTCCAACCATTATCTTTGTGATTCAAATTATCATTATTAAGATATATTTTAATATTTGGCATTTTTAATATCTATATTCCAAAGTCTGATCTAGTAAGTTAATATAAAAGTTCTGGTTTACCACAGTAGATTCTGAATTAATCCCAGTATTTCCTATCATCCTTAATCTTCTTCAACATACCCCTTCTATGTTGACCTTGACATGCCAATTGACTCCTAGGAAAAAGGTGTACTAGTTCAATGAGTGTCTATCTACCAACTAAGTGACATTGGATAATATGACACTCTATTCTACAAATGACAGTTGGTCTTAATTCTGGAACAAAATTAAATTCAAATGCTTATTGTTTATAATTAAAACCTTCACCGGCTTATGTTTGGATAACAGGGTGAACTTAAAACACTGAATCCAGTTGTATTCTTCATCCTGAAGAACGAAATTATAGATGATGATAATAAAGTAAAAGGAGGTAGCTTATAAAACCAGTTTCACAGCTATCCAAAGGAGATGCAAAGGAAAATTGTTCTCCATTATACTCTTATTTAACCTAATAGTGATGAGCACAGGAAAGCACTGGGGAAAGGAAAACCCAGAAGATTCATACTGGATTTTATTAAAGATTGTCATGGTTTCAAAAAGACTGCTTATTAATATAAAATTCTGGACTGAGGCTTAGTGTGAGACCAAACATGTAAAAAATAGTATTCCTCAAAATTATGAGGCAAAAAATATTATTTAGGAAACAAAGGTGCAAATATTTCCACTTCCATCATAAAAAAATGTTTCAGGCTTATCTGAAAAATTCATGATATGGCATTGTCTTTGATTTATCTAGATTCATTCTTATCTGTGCTTCTAGATATTCTGAGATTAAGTATCTTTTTTTGTTCCAAGATCTATAGAACACGGAAAATAAAAATTGCAATCACAATGTTCTTAAGCATTGTATGGTCAAGAAATGAGAAGAACACCATGAAAAGTTAGCAGCCACAGATGTGAAAATGCAACTTTTACTGCACAGGTTGAAGGTGCAATGAATAGTAAGAGAAAGAATCGAATTGCACAGACATCTTAAGTCCAGTAACAGTACTGCAGAGAACGATTGGCCAAATTAATGCAAGCAATCTGTTCATATGTCACTACTTAAAATTTTGAATATTTGAAGTAATAGTCCTAATATACTGCTTTGGAGAAAAGACTAGCAAAGTGTCCCAGAGCTGTGAGATTCTACATGAGTTGACTACACCATCCTGTTTCTTCGGAGTCAGCTCAGCCTGTGTAATTCCTGACAGCTGCTTAACTAGCTTCATGATGTCCAATAATGGAGACTTTACAGTCTTCCCAGGAAAACTATTACATGAGTTTGCTATGTTTATCTTTAGAAATACACTCTAATGCCTCACCTCAACATTTCTTTCTTCAGTTAATGATGATTCTTCATGTTCAGTTCACTAACTCAATTTAATTCTTGTTCAATTCTACTTAACTTCTATTTGAATACTATCCTGTTCCTCCTCAGTTTTTTTCTTCTCTAAGCTGAACAAATGCATTTCTGTCATAGTTTACACTGTTTAGGCATTTGATCATTGCTGTTTATCTCTTTCAGTCTATCACCAATTAGTCCACATTTTGAGGTATGGCATTACAGTTTTATTGCTCCTAACCAAGACCATGACAGGGCTGTATATGTCCATGTGTTTATTCAATATCAAAGCAGTTCTTGTTGCTAGACCAAAGAAAAGTAATAATACAATTTACTATGATCACCATTGCTGAAACTTGTGGAACTCTTGCTAAAAGTTGTTCTCTTTCTCAACTCTTTCTAATAACCCTATGGGATACACAGTTTTATTAATTTCTTCATATTTTATGGTATTCATAGTTTATTTATGCATTTTCTGAAATAAGCCCCAAATTCTAACATCACACCATTTTCTATTAGAACAAGGAAAGCCTTATAAACACTTTTGAATGCAGAAATCCAAAATCTGTTTCATGTAAGTGAAATCAAATCCAGCACTTTAAACTGTAACTGTGCCTTTACAATGATAGTCATGGCTTTTTATTATTTTAATAGGATGTTTTTTGCTAGAATTTGGCTCAAAATTGTAAGTTATTTAACAGATATAATTAGGTTGCTAAGCATTAACAGTTAATTATCATATTAATAAACAGTTATTACTCTCATTCTATACTGAACCATGCCAAAGCAGCATTATTATGCATGCATTGCTCTTAGGAAACGTAATTGTCCTTAAAGAAAATCATTACAATTTAAATGAAATTGGGAGCTACTGGTTAGGGAAGGCTGTAGGGCATGCACAATACATACTAAGCAAGGAACTGTAATTTCCCCAAATCACATCTTTTCAGTAATTTCACATCACAGGGCTATTGCTGTTTAGTTAAGAGGAAAACAGTTTATTTTTGCCTTGCAATTTTACAAGGGCATTATTTAACCAAGGACAAGCCAGTCCCCAAAATGGAAGGCAATGCAGAGTCAGTACATCATATTATTTAATATGGGTTACTAAACTATGACCATAATTTAAAATTTGTTTTATTTCAGACTATAATCTAAGGAATGGATTTGCTGTGGCACTGGCACATGCTGCCCAAGCGATGTGAATCATAGACTGAAGGCTACAAGTACCGTGAATGACACTCAATGTAAAATATATTTCTGTAGAGAAATAACTGCATCTCTTTTTGCTGATTAAAGTTTTGCTTGTTTTTGCACTCTGTTTCTCTGTGTTTAACAGATACACTAAAGACTTGTTCTCCTCTATGACTTTTTATGTCATATGAAGGTTAATTATTTGACTTAATCTCTTTGTCATCTGTTAAAATACAAGGAGTTTGAGCATTCATTCCTGGAGTCTTCTTAGACTGATAACTAATTAATGTTTTACATTGCCATAAACATTTCCTTTGTTTAAGTGAATGACTCACATCTACAAAAAAGTTATCTCATATGTGGGTGCTAGGGAATTTTGAGATGAATTAGTCAATAGCTCAAGATTAACTTCATTAATGAGCATTATTTGACAAATGTGACAATGTCAAATTATACGGGTCATAAAGTACTGTAACAGATAACAATCTATAGCCTGTCTTCCTCTTTTCAGCAGCAAAACATAATGAAACTTTTTCTCACAAAGTGTGCCAAAATAGTTAAGAAAATTCCTCTAACTTACATTTGCTTTATCATGCTGTTTGAGCCTCTCTTTTTTCATATATGCAAAGCTAAAGAATGACTCATCAGTATGTCATTGAAATGTATCAATAACAAAACATAGCAGTTATTATAGAGATCAAGCCCAATACAGAACAGATGCATCAAAAACCTGTCTGGGCCTCTTTTTTCATACCGACCACCCCTTCCCCTACCCCTCCACCCTCATCAATTACACATGGTTTGTAATAAAGTTGAAGTAAGTCTTTGTGGAATTCAGAAGAGTGAGGTTCTTATTTCTACTGTCTGGAACTATGATAAGAATATAGTCTGAACTACACACAAATTGAAACCAAACGTCTTTGTCAAGAAACTCATTGTCCTGTCTTTAATACAAGCTTTAAAGGGTCAGATTCTTCTTTCCTGGTCCCCAGTGTCAATCTGGAATACTGTTTTGAGTCCTTGACATAAACCGAAATAGAATCTGACCTCCTTGCTGCAGAGGCTGCTATGATCTGCATCACCAGAATAAGCTTCTGTGACTTTCTAAAGCCACACATACACTGTTTTTTAAAACATTAAAAATAACATTTTCATATTGACCACTGCTATCAGTGGCATTCATTATTTGTAGATTTATTGGCATTTAAAGACTATGATTTACTGCTAGTATTTGAATTTTTGACCTTACAACAATGTTCTTGTAATTTCTGGGTTTTATCTTATGCAATTCGACTGTCTGTTATGGAAGGTCATCAGGGCTATCAGTGAGGGGTTATGGCATTACCATAGTTGGCATGAGCTGGGGAATAAGAATTTCTGATTAGGTGTGTGCCTCTGCCAAAAATGCCAGCCGGACAGGGTTCAGATTACTGCTCTGAAATAGATGATAGCCGCCTGACTGTAGAGTTGCTATTACTTTAACACTCATATTGTGCAACCAAAATACTTTGTTAGGGACTTAAAGAAGATGTGGACATCACAGCACATGTTATAAGACATTTTTGGTGCAGAGTCAGGCTGTCACATTCACATTTAATTACAGAAATCAAGTCTTAGAAATTAATTCCAGAATTGTTTCTAGCTTCAAACTTGAAGATAAATCGAAGAGCTGAGCGATAGAATTTAGTCATGTAACTGATACCGCTAGAGCTGCCTGATGGGATTTGATCCAAAGCTTTGTTGCAGAAGGTATGATAAATGTTCATCTCATTAGGTAGGAGCATGTATGTCTCCTATGCATATTTACAGCCTCCCACTTGACATTATAGTAATGGCTTTAGGCCTGAGTAAGATAGCAGTATTATAGGGTAATACACAGATAAGTTGGGAGTGCTTCATTTGAAGCCAGAAAACTCTCTATATGTAACCTTGCCAAATAAACAGTAATAATTATTTTTCTTGATCTTCTGAAATTGCAGGTGTCAGAAGGACAAGAGCTGGTCTTGTCCAAAATGCGGATTATCAATACCGGAGAATAAACTGTGGGAGATACCAAGGAAGGACAGCTGATGGATAATGGTTGAATAGCAACAGCTCTTCACGGTCATGACACAGTATCTGTTGTCAAAACATCCCGAGGTGCGAACTTTCACAAAAATCATTGTTCTATTATTTGCCAGTCCATTGTGGATCAACCTTTTCCTCCTGGTATCTTAACTCCTAGCTTAATTTTTGTATTCACAATTACCTGTTCTTTTTAAAGCCAGAATTATTACAAAGAGTCAGAGATTATTGCTTATCAAACATTGGCAGTTAATATAATTCCCCTCAATTTTTCAGATGAGAGCTTGATCTAATGTTTCTTTTGGATTTACAGTAAATACAGCTAACTTAATAATCCTACTATTATTATACAAGCTGGTTTACTTTTTATATGTATTTTACAAGCTGTTGTACAATTATTACAATGTCACAGCTATTTTACAAGCAACAGCCCCTGACAAAAGGTAGTGTCAGTAAAAAGGAATTATTTGTATGGAACAGCATATTCTTGTTTTCTTTGGGGGAATATTGCAGTGCTTCTCATTTCCTGTAATAGTGCAGCACAATAGTAGTAACTGAGACAGTATTACCAGTCTTGCATAGGCGTAGCGGCATGAAGATTGTACATAATCAGTTATCCTTGTGTTTGATATTACTAACATGTATTTTCTTCTCTACAAAAATATGAGGGAAAGGATAACCTCAGTAATGACTGTTAGTACAACAGAGTGGTCCCTGATGTTAGCCAGTAGTTCTCAATGAAACTTAGTGTGAATATACTTATTAGCTGTCTTTAGTGAATCTTGGAATATAAGTTTACTCTAAACTGTACCGGTCACCAATCAGATATATTACTTTTAGCCTTAAAAGTTACTAAAAAAAGATACTGCTAGCAATAAAATTATTTAACATGTCATCAAATAAACACTGTGTGACACTGTATGCACAAATCACTATCTGTGACATTTCTGAATAGGTCTAAGGTAGACGTATGGGTCTTTACTCTGAATCCCAATGGTGACTGACTGCAAATATAATGGATTTTGTTACTTTAAATTTTATCGGGAACACTTCATTGCTTGGAAAAGACAGATTCTTAGTACCTACTACATTTACATCAATTTCTTAAAAGACATCATAATGATATTGATAATATTTCTTTAATAATAATTGATTGTTAAAGGCTTTTATTTTAAAAAGGAATAATTTCTTCTGTTGGGTTTTTTTTTTTTTAAACTAATACTATATTTGTTTGTATTTTATGCTGCAAAAAAATTTCCTTACAAAGCCTGATTTTTCCATCTCTTGAATCTTAAAGTGATAAAAACTATTCTTCAGTTTAGGTACTTAGATTTCTACCATATTTGAAATGAGCTATATACTGTGTTCCTGTTTCAATCCTAAACACAAAACACTTACTAGATTTCTAAAAAAGTCTTTCATTTTTTCCTTCTAAGAGGTGAGAAAGCTGGAAAAGGAGAAAAAACTTTGTATACCAACGTAGTTGAGACCCATTCACAGTATCAGAGAGCAGGTGATTGAAATCTAGTTTCAAACTCCACTAGGGCTTTATTGTGAGAGACAGAATGATGCACCTGCTGAGGGTAAGGACAAATTTTGGGGGACCTTCCTTGTTTCCTTCCTTGCTTCCTTCCTTGCTTCCTTCCCTGCTTAGGTTATAAACTTTTCAGAGCAGATGGAGGAAATAAACCCTCTGTATGCTTGAACGACCCTCTGGGTAATACAAATGAGTCATCAATGAGTTTAGTGTGTAGCAGGAGAAAGATGATACTGGAACAAAATGTTCCGGTGCGTATTTGTGTGATGTCTGGCATAATAGGCCCCTGCTCCTGAGTGAGGCCTCTGGGCATTCCAGTGATGTAAATATTAACTAATAATAATAAAAGGACAAGTACTTTATTTGCATCCATGATGCCATCTGTTGTGTAGACTGAATTAATATCAAGTAAACGTTTAGCTTTGTGTGCTTTTCTCTAAGCAGTACACTTCATTTGCTGTAAAGAACCTGACATTTTTAAGAGCTTCCAGTCAATTTTTAACATTGAAAGACATTGTCAATGTTTTTTAAATCTCCTTGCTAATAAGCAATAGACATAGACTGGAATTAGGAGTAACATATGGATGCAGTTGCTGATTTTGCTACAATTAAAAATATGTATATAATGATGATCTGATAGATAATCTTTGAATAGAAGGTTCTAGACTACTTACACAGCAAACAGAACAACTTTTCTTGGATGATGAACCTTAGCTAATGTAGATTTTGCTTCTTTTTCACATTACTTTAATAACGTACAGTGCCCAGGAATTCCTAGTATGTTTGGAAGGACAGAGGAGATTACCAAACTGGGTGTGGATGTTGACCAGGCCACTGCCCTTCTCAAGCAACTGTGCAATGTTTCTTTAGTCCAGAAGAGTACACTGAACATCTATTCTATGCATCATGAGACACAAAAATTATCAACAAATGTTTTGAGATGGTTTAAGATATTAAGTATAAAAAACAAAAGGTGCTATGTGCAATTAAACAAAAGAAGAAAATGTCAAAAAAACCTATGCCTTGAGTCTCTGCAAGTTTCGGGAATTACTTAAGTAAATGCCCAGTTTATTTTGCGAATTGGATCACACCTCATGTTTCAGAGGAAGGCAAAGAAGTCACTTGTCACTGACAGTTCAAACTAAGGGAAATCTGTGCAGAAATCTAGTGAGTGGTTTAACCTGAATATGTATGGCAAAGACAACAATGAAATTATGAATAGGAGCATCAGCACATTATTTACAATATTTCTTTACACACAGACATGCAAATAAACAAGAATTCTGCTAAGCGATAAATGACTAAATAAGGTGGAATTTTCTGTGAAGTAAAAAAAGACACAAAATAAAATGTTGGCAAAAATGAGGCATCATAAATAAACTGCAATTTTCTATTTGACATTTGTAGCTTAGTTTTAATTATTCATGGTAATACTTCAAAGAGCACTCGCAGACACAGTGCTAATGTTTAAAAATCATAAGGACCTACAAAACTATAGGTCTGCTGGCCTGATATTTATCCTGAGAAAAATAATTGCTGAACTGTGAATATGGAATGCAAATATTAAAGCCAAAACATAAACACCACTCAGCTTAAATAGAGTAGCATCATTAACACCAATCAAAACAGTTTTAGAGTTAATAAAGTCTGCCAAGCTAATCTGCTACCTTTGCCTGTTAGTGTTTGGTGATTCTGGATGTTCAGCTGATAAAGGTAATAAATTTTTTTTTTTTTTTTTTGCTGAAGTATTTGTCTTATTAGCACATCGGGTTTTTTATTTAAGAGATTAGAAAGGGTTTTTGTGCTGGTTTTGGCTGTGATGGAGTTAATTTTCTTCATAGCAGCCCATGTGGTGCTGTGTTTGTGACTAAAACAGTGTTGATAACACAGGGATGTTTTCATCATTGCTGAGCAGTGCTTACACAGCATCATATCCTTTTGGGCTTCTCACATCACCCCACCACTGAGTGGGCTGGGGGTGCACAAGAAGTTGGGAGGAGACAGAGCTGGGACAGCTGACCTCAGCTGACCAAAGGGATGTTCCATAACATATGGCGTCATGCCCAGCAATAAAAGCTGGGGAAGAAGAAAAGGAGTTTTAAGTTATACATTTGGTGTTACAGCATTTGTCTTGCCAAGTAACCATTACACGTGATGGAGCCCTGCTCTCATGGAGATGGTGGAACACCTGCCTGCTGATGGGAAATTGTGAATGAGTTTCTTGTTTTCCTTTGAATGCACATACGGCTTTTTTTTCACTTATTAAACCATTTTTATCTTGACCCATGAGTTTTATTTCTTTTACCTTTCCAATTCTCCCCCATCCCATTGAGTGGGAGCAAGCAAGTGGCTGTGTGGGGCTTAACTGGAGTTACACCACAACCTATATCATGATATACTTTAAATGTAGCATACTTAGAAAGTGATTTTAAGTAATGAATTGCTGTCATAAACCACAGTGTTACTAGTACTCATCAACCACTGATTCTGTTTTAGACCACTTGAAATATTTTTCTTGAAGACAATGTTTGGGGATAGCGAGAAAAAAGGGTCTCTTCAAGGGTGCGTTATAAAAAAGGCTATATGAATGGGCCTGAACCTGGTCCTAGTGCTGTCCTCATTCCTCCAAGAGTATCGGCTGGATTTACACTCTCAAACACTTCTCTTTGTCCTCAGGTTACACTCAGGGTGTTCAGCACATACTAAAAAATGTTTCATGGCATAAACCCACCATTCTTGCTAGCTGCAAAACAGTCCTCACATTATTTCAGATACTTCACTTGATTTTTTTCTCTAAGTAGTAATGGTGGTTATGCCCTGGGGTCAGAGGGATACTACAGACAGTGAATGTAGCCAATCTGCTGTACAAGGGGCTAGATTTAAACATTCTTAGCGTTAGTCAGTCCATAAAACCTGGCTTGGGGAACAGAGATCTGCCCTTGACTGCCTTATGTGTAGGCATGGTCCTGGATTTTTGCACCCATTCATTTGACATTACTGTTACAATATGAAAAAAATATGGCAAAAAATGAAAATATTAAATAATGGAAAAAAATGATATGTTATATAGATGGTTTTAAGCTAGAAACAAGCAAACAAGCTCGTGTTTTATTATGTACAAACATGTGGTTACACACTGAATAAATTGGAAGATAAGAAATTATATTCCAGGGCTACATGACTGGGGAAACATAAACTCAGCTATCAGAGGGTTCATCAGCCTTATGTAAACTCCCATTAAGACACTTGAACCAAGAGAACTGATGAGTATTGCATATACAAGCAGGACAGTACTGAGCTGGTGTTGGGACTGCACTCTACATTCAGCAACGGTGGAGTAGGTAGTACAGTGCAGTCTTTTCCTAGTGTCCACATTTCAGAGGATAAATGATGACAGTGGCCACTGCTTGTTTTATAAGATAACATGTTCTAAAATATTACAAAAGTAAAGAGATCTTAGTAATCTATCGTGTAAGTGAAAGCACTATGGCACCTGGTTGCTAGAAAATTAGAAATGATTAGAAATGACTGAATTTTGTGTGAAATCACTGTTATGAATAGTATAGCAAAATTAGACACATTAGAAGGGTTTCTATTGCTACGTATATTTTATTCCTGAATGGCAAATTACTTTTGAGTCATATTAATCTGTTATATATATCCCCTCCTACGTGGTCAGAAATCTCTCCCAAATTATTGGCCAAGTAGATGCTTTCTAAGACAGTTTTTCATTACTTTCTCATCTAAGATAGACCCACTTAAGGCCAGGGTAGATTTATTGTACTGTAGGGGATGGAATAGGTGAATTAATAGACATTCCACACCATTAATTTCTATGAGGAAAGTCCAAAAATTATTCATTCTAAATTAGAGGTCTTCCCATAAAGCTCACTTGGAATATTTTTTACTTGCTTTCATTCTGCTGATGCTCAAAGGACTGTAAATTGGTGCAATCATTATGCCAAGAGACAAGAAGCAGGTATAAGTTCAAGTAAGCTGGGAGCCTATTTCACCTGTTTTGTCTTCAGAGTCCTTAGTGTGCAAACTTATGCAAATTAGCTTTCTCCTGTCCTCCTTAAGGGAAACTCAAATCTATACATCTGTACAAAAAATTGCTCAGTTGTAAAATAAACTCGATTTGTTGGCACAAGGCTTAAACAGGCATAACTTTCCAACATATCACATGTAAGTAATTTCATAATCATTTTCATTGGGAAAAGATCATCTTAATTTTCTTGCCAGATTTAACACAGGCCATGGGTCTCTGAGCTAATTTTTGATTCAGGTGTAATAGATGTAACAGAAGGAATACAGTGGCAGTCACTTCTTTTTATGATTTTCAGAATCTTGTACAATTTCATAATGAAAATTCAAAGTCCAGAATTAAATTGTCTGAAAATACAGCTTTCTTCCTTTGTGCTGAACTATGTGCTGAAAAGTACATAACTGGAATATAGATTTTAAGAGAAAAATACAGTTGTGTTTTTAAATTTCCACTGAGAAAAGAAAGCATTGAACATAAAACCTGGGAAAAATTAATAATTAAACCTGTACTGATTTCTACAGGGCCAGCAAGGTGCTGTGACCCAAGAAAGATCAGTAAGACTAGATGTAAGAGAATTTGATGTATCTTCCCATGCCTTTTTAAAGCTTGACCTATAATTACCAAATACAACATCTTGAATTTCTCTGGTGAAAGGTGGAAAAACACTATTCTTGTTCTAGAGGATTTTAAATTTTTTTTCAGTCCATGCCCAAAACAATTCTGAGATGAATGAAAGGAGAAAAGTTAGCTCAATATATTTTGCTTTCTACTATTGTTTTTCATTGGTATGGTATGAATCTTACCCACTGGCTACATCTATGATTGAGTTGGAGCATAATTCATTAAATGAATCCTTTTGAAGAGTTACAAGTGTTCTGGGAACTCTGTTTATTTAAACCCAGAGAAAATGCAGAAGAGCTGGAATCATGTTCACTTCTCCAGCCCGAGCAGTTAGCACTGAAAAGCATGAACTATAGTCCAGACTTTGGAATAGGGAATTTTATGTTTGTATGTTGTCAAGGTGGCCTATTCTGATGCTACATCTTGACAGCAATTGTTTAAGATGGATAAGGGGCACAAAGCATCTGTTGTTTATAAAAGACAGTAACTGCAATGGAGAATGACTATGGGGACAGCATGAGAAGCAGAGTAATATCCCCTCGCTACAGAAACAGTGGAAGATGGGACCTTGCTTCAGAATAGATATTCAGCAGCACAGTACTGAAGATACTTAGGGAAAAGGGTACAGAATGTGGCTATGAATCAGGTGAAACACAGGCCCAAGACAAAATGCAATACCATGCTGCTAGCAAAGAAACACCTGGGGTATTTGCCTTATGAATAAGAATATATTATGAAAAAGATGTGTTCTTGAGAGATTTCACACCTTTCTTTCTTATTGTAGCTACCATAGGGTATTGCTAGATATTGGGAAAAACTATTTGTTTGGTTTTCCCACTTGGTTAGTATAGGCACTCATGACTGTGATTTGAGTACGTCTCAAATGAACAAAAGGTTAAGTGAAAAAAATGGTAAATGCAGCATATTGGAGACTTGACTTTCTGGCTTGATCTCATCACTGTAGACCTGCCTAAATATTGCTGGGCTATGTCTGACACTGGTTGCTGTCTCCAGACCTGATCCTGACCTTGGTTTGCTGATGACTTCCCAGCTTGACCTTGGATGTTGCCCATCCCTGCAGACTTGTCTGGGGATCTGGACTCTCGGCTGATCCTGGTTATCAAAACCAGATCTGTTCTGCTGGTCTAAAACCAGGCATTTCCAAGATTGGAGATATGGGTACGATAAGAACAAAAAGTTGTTGAGAATTCTGCTGCAGTGATAAATCTCCTGCAAAATCTCTCAAGAAATTATATTGAAGTGATAAGGGTAAAATAAAAGGTATGAAAAGAAAGGGGAACCAAGTTTCACCAATGTAAATTGTGAATATAGCCACAGAA
The DNA here is from genome assembly GCF_000690775.1 of Eurypyga helias. Taxonomy (NCBI): domain Eukaryota; kingdom Metazoa; phylum Chordata; class Aves; order Eurypygiformes; family Eurypygidae; genus Eurypyga; species Eurypyga helias. The sequence goes on from NW_010268618.1 coordinate 43,055, forward strand.
AGGAAATTGAGCAACAGTTAGAGCCTTTGTCAGCATATCAGGTGGCAGCAGCAGTAACTGTCTTCCACCTGTACAATGGCTTTCACTGAATTACCTGTCTCATACCCTCACTCTTTTACTAACCTTGTGTCCATCAGCTGCAGAAATCCATATTCAGCTTTACAGAGAATTTGGCATTTTGGTTAAAGTAAACTTTGGCTCCTCTTTACAGGTGATATTATAGAAAAATAATGCCCCAGGCATCAGAATTACAAAAAGGGGGGTGGGGTGTGTCATGCATAAGCTGTTTCTCCTTTATGGTCAAGCACAGCTGGAGGAATTCAACCTTGTATATGCCTGAATGAGTCCATGCGCAATATAAATGAGTTATCAGTGGGTTCATCATGCTGCAAAAGATAAATAGGATTGAAAAGCAGTAGGTACTAGTAAACACCATAACATCTCAATAGTTTTCTATGGAAAGCCTCTTTACCATCATGAAATATTGCAAGGAGCACAGAACAGGCAAATGGCTTTAATACCTATTTTGATCA
>NW_010268618.1:43617-77378 GCF_000690775.1 Eurypyga helias
ATATGCAAAATCTAGTAAAGTACTTTGAAATGAGAAGGGGAAGATCTTATGAGAGCTCTGTCAAAGGGCTGTCACATTTTCTGGTAAGAAAAAGACCAGATTATACTGCTAAAACTACTGTTTCAAGGACTCCTAAACAAGGGGTGAGGCTGACCTCTATGCTGCTATAGATAGCTTTTCACAGATAAGGTTGATCGGTGTATATCTGAGTGCTGTAGAGAAAGGGAGGGAAAATAGAGCAACAACAGAACTTCTTCAAAACCTTAAAGACTACCCAGAAGAAACTCATTGAAGAGAGAAATTAGTTTCAGACCTGTTTCTTTTAATGTTGGTATGATACCGCTTTGCTGTTTTGTTGGGTTTTTTTGGGGGGAAGGAGGTGGGGGGAGAAGTGGCTTAATCTTTTTTGTTGATTTGGTTTCCCATTCCAGGAGACTATCATAACAAATAGAATATAGCTATTAGATGTCTTCTAGTTTTACTCACGATTTTTGCAGGCATTTTAGTGAAAACTTTTTACTAGGAATATGTTTACTGCTCACATAGCAAATATTTGAGAGAGTAAATTATGAATTTTAGTCTAAGATATTTCCAGCAGATACCTGACTTCATTTGCATTTATCCACTCTTTGAATTAAATTCGTATGCCAAGAAAAATAATATTTCATTTAAATAAACAGTTGAAAGGAACAATTTAAAATCCATGTTATTGAGATAAGATTTGTGGTGAAGAGTCCCAGGTAATTAATATAGTTGAGAAAGTATTAAGCTTCTTGTGGGCACTTGGCACAAGGAAAAGAGGTTAAATGTTATTAAATTATTCAGTGTAAATTATTTGCTCTTCCACACTCCCCCAAGTCACTCCTATTTTGATCTGATCATGTGGTGCCAACAGAGGGTACAGTGCCAGAGGAGTGTTTCATCCTTGAAAGAGAAGGGTCTTTATTATTATTATCTCATTTTAGTGGTAAACATCGAAGTAGCAGGGGTATCTACCAGCAAGCAGGAATTCTGTATTGCTCAGGGCAGTGTCAGTGGTAAGAGGCTATCGCTATTTAGCACTAATATGTAGAGACTATTAGAGACTGCATAATAAAAAGAGCTTCTTTTTCTACCTAAGTTCTTAATGGATGGAAGGAGAGAGAAGGTTTGAATATATGGCAGCAAGGCAGAGAGAGAAAATACAATTACTGTGTCATGCAATTTATAAGGTAAAAACACCTCAACATTCAGAAAGCTCTTTTACATTGGTATAAAACTTTATAGGTGATACTAATCACTATTTCCTTGCATTTCTTTTCCCCTCTAAAGCTTGATACCTGCTCTGACAGGATTAAACTTTGCCTCGTTGCATCATGGAAAAGAAATCACTTAGTATTAAGTAAGACTGAATAAAAAGAAAAGGATACATGTTGAAAGGATAATTAGCTATCCCAGGTACATTTTCCCTAGATACACAAGGGAATATGTACTCCTAAACTTCTCTTAGCTTGAATATGTTTCCTCACTGCCCGCTGTGAGTACATCTCTGGTGTTAATCAGTTTCAGTTCCAAATTCCCTCCGGTGTGCAGGTCCCCTGCGGCTCCAGATTGCATGAATGGTAATTCATGCTGAAGCTCACAATGCATCAAGCAGCTAACCTCAGACATACCCAGAACTCTGTTTTAAAAGGTGTGGTAGACAAGAGTGAAGCAGGTTTATTTCCTCCCTTCAATATTATCCGGACCTCATACACACCCTAACTACACACCCCTGGACATGCAATACGTGGCCTCACTTTCATGCTGTGAAAAGATCACTTTGGTGAGCTGCAGCAGAACCCTCACATTATTCACTTTGTCCTGAGGAGAAAGAAAGAAACAAACAGAAAGATCATTACACCTTGCCTACGTGAGTCTCAGGAAAGATCCAGCACTGATTCTCTGTATTGTGGATACAACCCCTCTGCTCTAGCAGACCAGTGCTCTCTACGTCTTCATCTGCAGGCAGGGACCACTCCCTGGAGTGGGTGCATTTAGCGGTGTAGATATAACCTCTAGCATCCTTTCAGAGCACGAGTCTGTCTCCATGTCTGTTACTGCTTTCCGTAACGAGGATGCAACGTTCCCTGGTGTCATTGTTCCTGCTCAGCCTCTACTGTCGTTTAAACACTTTTTCTCACAGAAACATAACATTATATTCTGGGTTTACAGTCAGTCTTCAGAGACACATACACGTGTCATGCTCTGCTAATGGAAAACCAGATCATGTAAAACAATAAATAACTGGACACACTTCTCTGTCTCAGTTTCATCAAAACTGGTGAGCATCCTTATGTTTTGGGGAAAAGTTGTAAAAGATCCCAAGACCTTTCTTTGCATTTCTTCTGGTATACAATATTTCCTCCAGGACATGAAATATCCTTGCATTTCTGCAGCTGACTTTCTCCTTTCAGTCTCTCTCACTACAGTCATATGAGACTATGTGAGCAGACTAACCCAGGATTCTCATGTATACCATAGACAGAAACCTGGGTGCATGACCTTGTGTCACTGACGCATCAGTTGTTGTGGTTGCAAGTTAACTTGATGGCTAGAGAAAGCTCCTGTGCTCTTCATCAGGTCCCCTCCTATGAGTAAGTGGTGGACAAGGACTATGAAGTTTATTATGGAGTGTACAGATCCTGGAGAGAAGAGTCTCAGCAAACCTTCCTCTTACAATTTTCAGCTGACTTCTTCAGATAATTCTCAGACAAGTTACCAAAGCCTTTACAGGGTAATCTGTTACCAAGTAATGATATCTTTCACACTCAAACTTAAAAGAAAAATATTCTGGGTTGCATGCATCTCTTTGTTGAACATTATCCCATTTAAGTCATCAAAGTTTAATGACTCTTGTTGTCTGCTCTGTGATAAAAGCACAAATTTCTCATAACACCACCTGTGGGATTTATCTCAATGCTGAGCTGAAAGTCAGCAGAAAAGACATGCAAGGCCCAAGTTCAAAGTGATGTTGGCAACCTGACAGTATTAGCACTATGTACTAGCACTGAATATGAAACATACCCCATAAACTGTAAATAGACTGACTTCTTAACATCCTCATATATTCACTGGTAAAGTTATTTAATATGTGGTAATGCCTTATGTTGGAGTATATATGCGTTTATTTTGAAAATCAGCTGTATAAAATTAACATTTAAAACTCAGGAATGGGTCACTCACCTATGGACATTTTGAATCCTCTGAACACTTGTAGATGTGTTTTTTCTTTATCATTCTTATAAAGAAAATCTGTAAGTAGCTATTATGTTCTAATATTTGAAGTTTGGGGTTCAATCTGTCGCTTGTTGAAGTAGGCACGTATGTCTAGGGTAACAAAAGGTATCTCATTAAGGAAATTAAATGAAAAATTAGAAATAACCTTTAAAGCAAGAAAGATAAGTTTAACATCTTTCTTTCCCTCTGCTCCCTATGACTGTAATTCACGCTAATTTCCATGAAGTACCAGTCTGTATTTCACAAGAAGTGCCTTGACATAGAGAAAGGTATCATGTATCAGGTAGCCTTTGTATTCTTGCTGTCTCACTTCCTTTTCACCTGCCCTCTGCTATATATGGCTCAATTATCATTTCCGAGACTAAACTGTATCAGGAGAAAGCAAACTAGAAACACCGTTCCTTTGTAATTTCTATAAGATATAATGTCTTCTGAAAACTGTAAGTGGAAGTGCATGCTGCTGAGAAGTTGTGCCCTCTGTATAAAGACTATGACAAGTGTCTTCTCAGGAGCTGAGTCTGAAAATCACTGGAATAAACAGGAATGTTATTTTTTTATTTAACCAAGTGCACGCTCAGACTTCAGCAATGAAATGTAAAGCATCATGGTTCTTCATCTGTTTGTAAAGATGCCTTTTAATCAGCATGGAGGGCCAGCTATCTCCTCATCCTTCTTCAGACACAGATTCTCTCCTCAGATTCAGCTGTACTTTAAACACTTCATCACAACTTCAACCCTTTAAATTTACAGTTTTCTTCGGTAGCATAGTGCAGGTGCAATGATAGGAATGAAATTTTTTTCTGGGCATTCGATGTATAACCTTTAGAACTGAACTTCCATGCTACCATCTAGAGGTCAAATAATAGGGTCATAGGATGGGAAAAGACCTGGAAATAATCCAGTTCGAACATTATGAATTGTAGGTAAGTGTCCCACACAGAGTCTAAGAACATCTACTTTATAAGACCTTGTATATCACAGACCACATAATACTTTGTAGCATCCTGTTACAAAGTGAAGATTTACACTAGAAGATCAAAACTCTCAACCATACAGCAGTTGAGAAAGAAAGAAAGAAGAATGTATTTGTACCCAGGATTCCTGCAGTCAGAAGAAATTTGAGAGGTAGAATTTTCACCATGACCTTTTTACCTACATATAACCTGCATGTAACACATCTATGACATAAGATCCTCAGCTTATACTTTTCTTAAAAGTGGCTTGTTATTTAGACACTATATAAGGAAAGTGCTTCTTTTGGATAGGGAAGGAATCTTCTTTCATAGGAAACTTTGTTTAATGCCTACCAGATGTCTAAGAAAGGTGAAAAACAAGACCTTATTTTTGTCAGGGTTTATGGCTTAGTGAGCTTGTTAGTTCTCTGAATGAACTAACATTATGCCCTGCATTTCTTCACTTTCATTTAATGTGCAGACAAAAAAAATCCCTTAGACTAAAAAGAAATGTAGTAGGCTGCTCATGTCAAATAGTGAAAGAAGTATGTAATAATCTTTCTAATGTCTATCAAATATATGTTATTTTAAAGAATCCCATTTTCTTGGGCTATCTTTACTATTCTCCTATCTGATATTCAGTGCCATTCAATTTGTTTGCGGGAGAGGATTTTAAAGGAAAAGTAGAGCTAATTTTCTGTGTCAGCTTAACAAATAAAATCTGTGTAATGTGGATAGCAGTCATTAAAATGATCTGTCATTAAAAATTGATCAGCAATGGGTTCTCTTTGTTAGTCTTTTGATAGGAGATAGTAACTATATTTATTTGGAGAAAGATGAGTGATACTATAGAACAAAATATGTCATATTGATTTAGGAAACCATTAAAGAACCCAGAAGCATTTTTTTTTCCTATTTTTAACATTTGCATGCAGGGCATCATCTTAACTGAAAATCAGCTGATTACCGAGGAAGCTTACATATCACTCATTTGGTGTTTAAATGACTAAGCTGCAAGAGTTGAAGGGTATATTGAATTAGAAGGGTAATTGTAAATAGGACTTCAAATCTCTGCAAAGTTCTTCTATAGTACAAGGAACTTGTAGACTACATCAGCTGGTTAGTACTGATTGCTCCAGTAGTCCATTAAGTTTAGATACCTATAACTATATTCAAATATTGATATGGCATCATTTGAACCTGAATAGGAAGGCTAGGTTGGTAAAATTTGGTCGAAAAACCTGAGAATTTCCAAAAATCTGCTATTATAGAAGCCTCTCTAGACATCAAGATTTGTATCCTAACAAGAAAAATAACATCTTATATTCTTTTAAGGATTTTTTTCCATATGATGCATAAAATATTATCAGTTTTGGTTAGACAATAACTATAAATACAGGGGGAAACTGTGAAATTATCTATGTAAAACTGGATTCATGCATTGGAGCTATTAGGTTGTTCACAGCTTTTTCAAACATCAGAATCCTCATTAAAGTATCCTTGACTTAATTCTGTTTTAAAAAAATTGCAATTGGCAGTCTAATGCTGACTTACTTAATCTTCATGTATAATTTATTCATCATACACTGCCATTGCTAAATCATTTAAGAATAAATTTTCATTATAAGAGGAGTGCCACTGTAGTTAGATCATTATGTATTTCCAAGAAAATGTATTACTCCAGAAAGAAGAAAATATTTTTAGCTTTCTTATCTTCAGTTTCTTTCCCAGTCATCTGTTTTCATCTCTTGTGTTTATCCTTCATCTTTTAAGCTCTGTTAAAAGGGGGTTAGAACAGCCTAAAAGTATGTTTTATTTTTGCTTAAACTTGCAATATTTTTCAGTATTTTATGCTACCTACATTTTAACATTTTTTTTTTGCTGTTGTGTTTTATTACTTAGTAGGTGACTGTGACCTAAAAGTCTAGGTCAATACATGGTATTTGAACTATACCTGAAAGCAGTTGTGGTTTTGCAGTTGTGTTTTATTAGTAGGTGCTTATGACCTAAAGGTCTAGCTTAATACATGATAATTGAACTATTCCTGATCACCTATGTTATGGTGATCAAGACTAGGAGAAATAAGTGAGGTGTAAGTACTTTACATCACAATGTTCAAGTTTCTCATTTTTAAGTTTTATTAATCTTCCTTTAGAATACTACATTTTCCTGGCTTTCAAATTTCTTATTTCTTGCAGAAAGTTCTACTAAAGTTTTCCCAAACCAATGGAGAAACGTATGAAAATTAGTGTCAATGATTTTTAATGGAATTTGGTTATTTGATTAAGAGAAAACATAATCTAATATTTCTATTTCTTCTTAGTTCTGACTTTTAAAGTATTCTGAGGCAGGAAGATGCTTTGAAGGCCTGCTTTTGCTGCATACCTGCTAAACAAAAGCTCTGACAGCAGGCCAGCTCCTGGGAACCTTTTAAGCTCTGCTTCTTCCCTAGACCTGGTGGTTCTGTCTAGACCTGTAAAGCTCGTAAACTCCTCAATCCTTAGTGAAGACAGGAGAATAAACCACATTTGTCATTTCTACAACATGCTGTTTTGGGGATATGCTGTTCCGAAATACATTAGGATAATGTAACAAATGCAAATTACCACTGATTTTACAGTCTCTCAAATCTCACAAATGCCTTGTCCAATTACCCTCAAACTTTCTAGGGGAAAAAAAAAATCATCTTCTTTCAGAACACCACACAAGAAATTTCTAATAGAACAGTCTGATGTTAAAATTAGCTGGAAATGCCTAATTGAGTTTATAATGGAAGGTACTTACAACCTTAGCCTTGGATTGACTACCACAGCTCCATAATACTATCTATTTAAGAAAATCTGAGAGCTTCAGACAGACTGCCTGACAGAGTATTCAGAAATGGGGGACAAAAATCCTAGCCAAGACAGCTTTGTGTTTATCATTATGCTGGTATTGTCACTTACTGTATGTGAAGAAAAAACACAATTAAGTTGACTGACTAAACATTGTCCACATTGGTGTTGAAAATCTGTGAAAGCAAAGTACTTCGGCAATTGTATTCACTAAAGCCAGCTGAGTAATTCTGTGCTTTCAATTATATAACACATGACAAAATATGATAAAAATCTGTCCTTAATCCACATATTAAAAAGTTACTTTTCAGCTTATGGCTAATGAAACACCACTTTTCTTAACTGTGCCAGCTCCATATTTATACACATACACATACATTTGTTTCATAACACACCTGAATGTCTTGGATCAAAACTTTGTCCATGGGAGGAAATAACTTCCTTCCTACACGTTTATGGCAGAAAATTAGGCTTTGGACACTATTTTTATGCAAGTAATCAGGCCTGCATTAATTTCACTTAAATTTAGACGCCTAACCTAAGTGGTTAAATTATGACCACAGCTGCAATAGGTGTTTCAGATCTCCACTGACTGTGTGAGAAGCTGACGGGAACAGTGCTTGGTTAGGTACCTAAAGCTGGCTAGGATAAATGTTATTCAGTGTGTCCAGTCTTCCCAAGTCAAGTGAGGTGTGAATAGGAAAAAAGCAGAGTGTTGACTCCACTCCTCAATGGAATGTCCAAGACAGCTCTGTCTTGTAAAGGAAATTACTGTTTGCTGTTGGATTAGACCAACAGAAATTTACTATTCCGTTAAACGAGCTGTGGAGCATGGGTATGTCCCTCGAAGTATCTGTGTCCTTCAGTATTACTGGCTACTGGTCACACTGTTGCTTTCTCAGTTTTAAATTAAATCTTTAATATGCTTTTAGCACTGTTTCTTTTTTTTTTTCCCGTTTTGCTTTGTTTTGTTTTCTCTTTCATATTTTTAAGGCAAGTGGAACTGAGGAAAGATGCAGCCTATGGAAGTTTATGAACTTCTGGGGTGCATATGATGGAGACCACATTTTTCCTGTTTAGATATCTATACAGTGGTGACTGTGATGGTCTCTGTCATAGGTGAATATTTGTAGTGGTTTCAGTGTGCTGCTTGTAGCTTGTGAACAACTGAACAAAATGAGACTTTCGATTAGGTAGTTACTCAGTTTTATTGAGGCACTACGCAGATCCTATAACAGAGTAGTAGGAAGATTTCACGCTACTTGGATTTCATTCATTATCTGGTTTATATTTCAGTACTTTATTTTTTTTTTAAGCTAAATCCAAATGAGCTATGAGTAAATAGACATTGTTTCATGGTAATACCAACCAGCGGTATTCAACAGTAAGATGAATCGTGCCTTGAAGAGTGCCCATTTCTCTCATTGACTGTGAAGGGTGACACGTGTTCAGCTAAGAAGTAGATGTCTATGCTGTAGAGCTATAAAACTGGTTGAAGTGGGATCACATCCTTACTGAGCAGCAACTTTTGTTTCCCAAGTCCCCTGAGACATTTTGCTCTCCCTTCTGTTTCTTTGCAGGTGAGACGTGCACTGCACTGCAGCATCAGTGTCAGACAGAGGCTGAAGACAGCTTTTGACACAAGTTGAGGCAAGCACCTTTCTAAAAGGAGAGGGTTTTATGAGGCCTTAACTGCACTGAGGTAGCAGGTGTTAGTTTGTTGACTCCTGGTTATGAACTAATCTGATTACTTTGTCTCCTTTTGCAGGACTAGGTTCTTTTGGCTGTCTATAACAACAGAGAGTGTCAGTGATGCACATCTGGTAGAGTTCATATGGGGAAAATATTTTTTTCCTGTTTGCAGTCTATGTCTGTGTAGCAGAAGCGGGTGCCATGGCATTGGGGGGGTTGGTGGTGGGGGTGTGTTTGCAAGGCAGCCTCTGTGAGGAACAGCCGGGGCTGCCCTGTGCTGAACACAGCCGGTTCCAGATGGCTCCAACTGACCCACTGCAGGGCATGGCTGGGCCCCGCAGCTAAGGCGGTGGTGCCTTGGGATAAACACATTTAAGAAAGGACAAAAATGCTACATAACAATAAGGAGTGAGGGAAAAATATGAGAAACAGCTCTGCAGACACCAAGGTGAGAGAAGAAGGAAGGAAGAGGTTTATCCACACATCAGAAACAAAAGACTGAAGTTGAGCCTGAAAAAAAGAGGGGTGTGAGGGGAAGGTGTTGCTTTAATCTTTTTGGTCTTTGTTTTTCAGCACCCAGCTCTGTTTTAGTTGACAATAAATTATGTTAATTTTCCCCAAGTCAAGTCTGTTTTGCCCATGGCAATAAGTGGTAAGGGATCCCTGTCTTTAACTTGAATCATGAGGTTTTTCACCTTATTTTCTCCCCCTCAGTGGCATCATCATGTCAACTTTCTGCCTATAAAATTGCAGATGATTCTGTTCTCTTCAATGCCAAGAAGGATCCTTCTACTAAAAAAATATAAAAATAAAAAAGAAAATCTAAAAATAGGTTCCCAGTTAGTGTAAGACAGTATAGATCTTTACGTCATGGAAATAATTTTTTAGATAAGTTCTGCTGGAAAGACATTATCTCTGAAGCTGCATTGAATTTGTGGTGATGATGAACACAGATGTGTAATATATGTTTTCTCTCATATATAGCACATTTATTTTTTATAACAAGATGTCTCTTCTTGTAAGGATATGAAACACATATCTATTGTGCTTAGTGGAAAAAAAAAATAAACTGCCTGCTAAAATTCAGGAGAATTTTAATAATAACTGGCACTTTAACTTGTCAGAAAATAAAAAAGTCTAGAAAAGTTAAGAAGAAGCAGTTGTCATTTATGTTGTTTGGATGGAAAATTTGGAGTCTCTTCAGCTGGAAGTACAGCATTTATTTTTGTTATGCTGATTACATTGTACATCTCTCCATGCCACAGCACTCTCAGCGTGGGTCTGTTCTCAGCCTCGTTTTTCTGCTCTTAGGTAATTCATTCCTTCTTTAATTTTGCTGACTCCCATCTCTGAACCCACCAGACTAATTTATCTCTGGATATGGCACTACATGTTTTGTTATGACAAAAAAAAAGGAATTACTGATGGTCACAGCTGGTAGATTTCTGTTGGAGGAAGATTGAGAGACTAATTCAAATCTAGAAAGCAGCAAATAATGCTTTGAAATGTAATGAAGGCTATGGACCTGTACTAAATAAACAACAGTACACACATTACTAATGTGTTTTCCATTTAGAATTTAACAGAAAAGAGTTAAAATTAAGGCCATTCTGTACAGTGTTCAACAGAACTTTACTGTATTTTTTGCATATTAAAAATATCTGTGCCTAGAAACATTATAAGACATCTGTTTCTGTCACTCATATATTTTATCTCCATTATATTATATACTACATACACCCCTGTCCACAAGTGGTGCCTGTGAGAATGTCAGACCTTGCTTTTGTGAACAATCTGTGTGGAAATTATACTTTCTTCCTGAGGCTTACAATTTAGAACCAGCGAATATTGACATTTGTTGCAAAAATGTCAAAATCTGGGTAATTTGTGTCATGACTGTGGTGTTTTAATGCCTTATAGTAAATATTGTAACATCTATGTGACAAGTTTACATGACTACATAGAATCATATAATCATAAAATGGTTTGGGTTGGAAGGGACCTCAAAGATCATCTAGTTCCAACCCCCCTTCCATGGGCAGGGACACCTTCCACTAGACCAGGTTGCTCAAAGCCTCATCCAGCCTGGCCTTGAAGATGGCCAGGGATGGGGCATCCACATGATAATTTAAGATGCAGTATAGGGAGTATTCACACTCAGGATGTCACTGAATTTTGGATTACCTACAAACGTCCTGAATAAGAAAGGATGTAAGAATGGATTTTGTCAGTATCTGTAGCATGCACCATTCACCTTCTCTCTCCTTCAGCAAGTCTTAACTAGAATGAGTCATAGAACAGCTCAATAGCCTGTTCAGATAATTTACCTCCAACCTGACACACTTATGTAAGATGAGATTATCAGTAATATACCTGCCAAGTTAATTAGTTTGCTATCTTAGCTATAAATATGGCTCAGTGTATTCACTATAGTTCATTGTCTATTTAACTCTTCCACAGTCAGCTATTTTTATGGTCTGACCCCTGAAGTTGGCAATGCAGTTTATCTTAAACACCTGTCTTACAAAATTTGCTTATTTCTATCAACCAGGCATCTGGTTATAATATTAATAATATATTTTTTAAGTTATTACCCTTCTAAATGGCTTTAAATTTGAGACTTTTAGGTTATAGGAGGATGCACTGATTCTTAAGGATGAGCTTAAAAACCCCAAAAAACCAAAAATACACCATATACTTGAGAGCAAATGAGCTTTGATAATAATTTTTTTCTGTTCATCTGTTTTTTACAGACAGTCTTCTAAGTTACTGCTAAAACTCCTGTCTGCATCAAAATCATGCCTAGGAAGTTTCCACTCCCTTCCTATAAAAGATCACCACTTTTCTTCCTCCAACTTCTGCCACTGGAAAGATGTGTAGCGTGTATCTGCTTCCAAAGACGGTAACGGAGCAGCACCTGTGAATCAACATACTGGAAACTGCAGAGTGACAAGCAATAATACCTGAAAGAACCTGCTGGGGAATTTGAACACTTGCTCTGTGTTGCCTGCAATCACCTGTTCTCTGTACAAGAGTGTATTTTTGCACACACACACATATGTATCACATCAAGAACAAATGGACTAAGTAGGTCTTATAATTTTAATAATGGAGACAAATTCAATCTCAGAAATTTAAGTATCACAATGAAAGCAGTGTGGTTCTGTTTTTTCTGTTCTACCCTTCTTATATCAGTGAAGAACCTTTGCAGTATCCTAAACGTGACAGTTCAGACTCTAAAATTTGGACCTCTGTTAGCAATGCAATTCTGTAATGATTTATACTCACTATGCATTCGGTCAAAGACAGGAGAAAGAAAACAGCTTTTAGAAAGTCTTGGATATATTACCATAATAATTGTATCAGCAAGGACTTTGAAACACAGACAAAATACATGAAACAGAGGAACATTCCCTATTCACTCAAGAAGCACAAAGGAAAAGATCAGTGTTCGCTCAATAAGGAAGGTCAAAATAGGCAGAAGGTAGAGGGAATTCACTGTCAAGACTGGGGTGCAGAAAATGGAAATTGTTTTTCTAAAGTGCTAGTTAGTACCTCTAAAAAATCTAGATTCTTTTACAGATGCATTTTGTAGAACACTGGTAGTTAATAAACAGATGGCTACATAACAGATTTCGGCAGGAGATTACCCATCAAGGGATGGAAGAGTGAAGATATAACCTTGTGTTTTGAGGCAGGAGAGGGAGAAAACCACAGCGTTTCTGTGCTAAGTACCTAGCTGGAAGCCTGCAAAGTCAACTTGTTTCGGTGAGCTTTGGAGAAGCAGGAGGTGGTCCAAGAAGTTACCTTGTGACTAAACATAGAAGTTAGCTTAATATCAACCAAAAAATCTGGGTGTGAATATAACTTTTACCATTTATTTAAATGTAGAGCTTTTTACTTAATTTGTACGGCAAGCTGGGTTGTTATATTTCACAGCTGTGCAGAGATTGACAGTAATATAGCAGCAAAATGAATATAGTTTTGTATTTGGAAAGGCAGATACTTAAAACTCTGTAATTAGTCTTCAATAAGGAAAGTAGTTAGTGTTAGCTGTTTGCAACAGTGCTGTACCAAGGGTTGTGCCTTTCTGAACCAAAAGGGTCAGATGCAATCACTTTTATTACTTTCAAAATGCTAATTAAAGAGTCTGTCAGCATCTTGAAATACTGTTTCAGTAATTATGTCGTATTATGAGAATGGCATTCACTAAGAATATGAGAAAAGATTTTTTAATCAATATAAGTAGTAGTAATAAAGACTGTCCAATATCATCCCTATAGAATAATACTGTGTATTGTATTAATAGAAAGTAATTCACTACATAAGACACCCTTTCTCTATATTCTAACAACAAAAAGGAAGTAATATTCTCCATTCACTGTTTCAGAAAGCCTTGTGTTTTTGTCTGATGAGAACATAGAAGCATGGCAGTTTAAAAGGTAAAGATGGTGACACTTGGTCAGATACAGAAAGAAACAGGGTCTATTTCACTTCAGCAGCAATAGTTTCCACACTTTCCAAACCTTTCCCTAGGGAACTTCAGAGAAAATCAGATGTGTACCATAATCAAGTAGAAATTTACAGGATTAAGGCTTCAGTGTTTGTCACCTTTCTGAGGGCACACTGAAAAATTTATGACAAGTTTTTTCCAATTTAATAGTTGCTAGAAAGAAACATTTTGTAGTGATGGTTTAGTTATTGATGATTAAAAAAGGCTGATTTAGGCTATTAAAGCAGGAGTATTTGCCATCTGGAAGTGCTGTATACTGTATAACATCTGTTGATTTCACTCTCTAGAACATCACTAAAATACTTACAATTAAGAAAAGCAGTGACTATGTATAAACATAGTTGACCGTTACTGGAAGGAACACACTAAAACAGATGTGATTTTGATACCATGTAATTTAACAATGCTTCATGCAATATTAATGGCCCTTTGTAACATATTCTAATTTTAAAATTCATTACTAAATTATTCAGCAGTCTGTAAAACAGATGTATGGCACTGCAGCACCCAAGTTGCTGTATCCGTTATAAAATTATATTTTTATAATCTACATGTAATTTGTCCTTTAAGTCTCATACAGAATCAAAGGATGTTTCCAGGTGCTATGACTCACCTTCAGCTTCCTCACTCCCCAAAAAGGTTTCCCTTGTATTCCCTTATTATCTGTTTCAACATTAAATGTCAAGCTTTTATGGTTAGTTTAATTGGTACTGTTGCTCAGAGCTTCATAGGCATATATTTTAGGAAAATAGAACACAGAGAAAATGTTAGATTTTTCTTGTAATATCTATTTGCATTTGCTGGAGGTTAAAAGTAGCTTCTTTATCCAAAAATACTTGGTCTTTCACTCTGAAAGATTATGAATTAGGAACAAACCTTACACTTTCGAAAGACTAATTTGGATTCCTCCTATAGGTGACAATACACACTTGGATGCTCTTTGCACCTTCATCTCCCATGAATGCTGCACAAAATGTTCTGGAGGAAATTATATGACCTAGGTTTATGACAGTTTCAATAGCAGTAGAGAAAAAGTAGTGATGGTTTTTTTGCCTCTGATGTGTTTGAATTGATGACAGGATGACATGACAGAAAGTTTGGTTGAACTGTTTGTCTTACTGCAGGTAATAGTAAAAAGTGGAGAGAGAGAGACATTTTTCTAATTGTAGTAGCTGAAACATGAAAGCTGATGAAGTAAAACAGACAAAGCATTAAGGGCAACAGGCAGTGCAAAGTGCAACATGGTATACCAGCAAAGAAGGAAAAAGAGATGATTTTAAAATGCTATATCCATATCACTTAGTTTAAAGTACAAGCTATGCACCACATCCACTACCCAAAAATACTGCATGAAAGTCTAAATAAATGCATCCAAAGAGGAACAGGTTGCAACTTTACTCAGATTATTCAGTAAACTTGTATTCACAAGCACTTTTGGACTATTCTGTTTCAGAGTCTGGGGGAGAGTGAGATCAGAGACTCTAAATATGCCTAGTGCAATCACAACAGTATTTTACATAATTTGCTGTTGATATACCTGACTTTTAGGTTTGATCTCCAGATTGACCGCTGAGGTCAAAGTCGTACTGGGCTGGTAAACATGTAGTCTCTAAATCCATTTAAGGAAGCAGGATAGTCTGCAACAGATAGCTTCT
The DNA here is from genome assembly GCF_000690775.1 of Eurypyga helias. Taxonomy (NCBI): domain Eukaryota; kingdom Metazoa; phylum Chordata; class Aves; order Eurypygiformes; family Eurypygidae; genus Eurypyga; species Eurypyga helias. The sequence goes on from NW_010268618.1 coordinate 58,523, forward strand.
TGTGGGTTTCATTAGTAGAGATAGTTTCAAGTTAGATACTTTGAACATAGTGTATTTTAAACTACTTCAAGGGCAGTAGAGGCATAATCTTTTTACTCTATGTTAGAATGCTTTTATATGACCATGTAAATGTTTCCAATGTTATTCTCTAGAATAGAAACGAGACATCTGCAGCATGGTAGCTAGCTAGAGCATGTTGTGATATACAGAACCTGTGCACTAAGCGTGCCACAGCAAAGATTCGACCCAGTTGGCAGTCTGCACCTATAGTAGAAACATGCCTGATGCAGGACTCATCCTGCATGTCAGAGAAACATCAATTCTGTATCTAAACTTGAATGAAGCATCCTGCCTCCTTCCATAGTCATTAACACAAATGTGAACCCTCAGGAGGCTTTTTTTCTGATTTATCTTAGATGCCCATAATCGGGTGAGATAAATTCTCTTCTGGAGAGAAAGAAATCTTGGGTAACTAGCACTGACATAGACTGAAGATGTCTAAGCTAGTGCAAATAAATTGTATCCCTGTTGCAAACTCCTCTCCCGCACCCCTCCCATAATCAGAATTATTAAAATATTTAAACTTCCCCCATGAACTCTCTATGGAGCTTGGTATGCTTCTATCATTTAACCTTTAATTTTGAAATGTTTTGAGAAATGTTGCTTTCCTTTACTAAATTGTTATTATTCTTATAGGAACTCTGTGATCCCTGGGAGTGCTATGACATCAGAAATAACAATACCAAAGGACTCAATTTTTTTCCACCTAGTACATTAGGAGTGAGACAGATTCCCTTGGAAAATAAAACTTGTCCAAAAGGTTGCAGAGTGAGAACAATATAACGTAATAGCTGCACAATCTGCCTTTTTTTTTGTTTTTTTCCTTTGAATAGGCAATATAGGGAAAATTTCTCAGCTATAGAGTTAACTAGGAGTAATCCCAAATGGCAGGAAGAAGGGCACTTCATAATCACATAATCAACTGAAACAGTATTTAGAAAGAACAGACAGCTGGCCCAGTCCAAACATCAGCATCCAAGTGGGAGACTTTGTCATTCTGTAAATGGCAAAATAACAAACACCTGACCTGAAGATAATAGGTTAATTGCTTTAATATTACATTTTGCATTGATGTTTGTTTTAATGTTGTGATGGATGAAAAGAGGTCATTTTTTTTTAAATGCAGGCCTTCCAGAATTGCAAATGACTGCCCAGTGGCCTGATGAAAAACATCTCTTAGGTGATAAAATGAGTTGCATGCAAATGACAAGTAGGCATGATGTGCCCTGAAAACATTCAGCTTGGAGTGACCTGTGATCATAAATTACTGGCACGCTGCATCAGATCCTAGACTTGTAATTTCATCAAGATCAACAAGATGCAATCTTGAAAACTGTTTGCATGATGTGAGGACGAATTGATGCCCTTGTCCTTCCAGACTGTTGGATCTGATGATCAGGAGTCTGACTATTTTGCGTCTCTAAGTAGTGGTATAAGGCCATTGTAAATAATTAAGTAGAAATTTGTTACCCTTTTGTCAAATGTATTTCTGATGTTACTCTTCCTTCTCTTCCATTAAGAAATCCCTTGATTAAATTTTAAAGTCTTAAACAATTTGAAGGGCTGAGAGCACAGGACATAAGCTACAGTCTGAATGTTTTGCCCAGGAAAGTCAGATTCTCTCTGGGAGTGAAGAAAATAATGACAAGTATTTAATATGCAATCCCGTGATTCTCTTTCAAGGCATGATGCTATAAATTTGATTACCAACTCAGTGGCTGGTACCTGTAGGTCATTTATTTTCTCATCTATTTGCTTTCAGAGATCCAGATTTTTTCTCTCAATATGCTTACAAATGTTTCTATATAAATAGTATATATAGCTGAAAACTTAATCCCATACAGTTACATCAAGAGGATACATATAGAATAGTTCATAGAAATAATAGAATCTTCAGAAGAAATATTGCTAATCATAACTTAAAAGCCGCATTTCTACCAATATACCTATTGGTATATTACCCTTATCTTGAGCTCTGCATCTGAAGACATGATTAGTGATCTTTCTTTTTATTATATACCTCTTTAAAAATATATAGTGTTATAAAACTCACTCATTATTATGCATGTCTTGAAGCAGACATATAATATTTATAGTGGCAAAAGCCATTTACATTGAACAAAGAACACAATCTATACTCAAGGAAGAAAAAAACATTATCAGGGAGGAGCATATATTCCCACAGCAGAGAGCTTAATTCTGGAGCAGAGGACTTATCATTAATGTTGACCTATTAATGCTAGCAAAAATACTGCTGTGCAGTCCTAACTGCTCTCATACAAATACATCATTGTTTTATTTTTATTCTGATTTCCTTAATGTTTGTACCCTCAGCTGCAAATAACCTCCATCCCAAAATGCCATATATAATTTTTCACCTCCCTCCATTGAAACAGTGGAAAATAAAAGCATCCTAGTACAGTATAGCATTTAAAAAACACTCTCATGAGTGACAGCTCCTCAGTCATCCTACCGCATTTGCACTCCCTAACTAGAATGATGTGAAAAATGACAACTCCCTGTTAGCTTTATTTACTCCCACAGTAATATCTGGACACCCATTTAGAACATTGTAGTCATTAATGTATATTGCAGACAGTGCATGCTTTCCTTACACTTTATATTTGAAATAGATGTACACTAATTATTTGCTTACAGAAAATTATGACTCATCTAGTTTTCACATCAGACAGCTAATTCAATTTCACAGAATCATAGAATAATTTTGCTGATTACATGCTCCCATTTAAAAATTTTACAGTATTGGGTTAGATACTTCTCCCAGTTAAACTTTGTAAAACAAAGTCTCTGTAAAACAAATCTCTCTGCCTCTTCTTTGCCAACATTTCATTATCCCCCAAGCTTGATCCACACTTTCATCCAGCTGAGAAGTGCATATAGTTTCTTCTAAAATAAAGATACGCTGTTTCTAAGAAAACCTACATGTATACCACTAAGTATATCTACATCTTCTGACTAAATGAGCTGACTCACACAGACAGCATTTTCAGTGTTTGTCAGAGAGCAAAAAAGGCTCAAATACTGAACTTCAAAAACATGTTCAGCAGCTCTTGGCGGCTGCAGGCTGTATAATCAGTACCACAGAGAACATTACAAACTGCAAGCTGAGGAAAGCTACAGGCACGATGGACTACATTATGTTGTCCAACGCACGGTAGACATAATAGCACAGTAACAGAAAAACATCTTGTATGTACTTGTCAGAGTTGTGGTCCAGCAGCAGATTTTTCCTTTTCAGTTCCTCCACAGGGAAGTCTGCAAACCTCCTGAGTTGCAATTGCCAAAAGATAATATTTTAAAAAATAATTCTAAGAAATTTTGTAGTATCTGAGGTATCTACTCTGGTCACTGCTGATCTAAATTTGGCGAGCTCGGTTGAAGTCAGTGATTATCTGTGGCAGAAGAGCACAAGGGGGCCTGTGTTATGTAGTATTTCACTAGTTGTCAATTACACTTCAAAAAACCTCAAGGGAGAGATGCCTCTTGAACAGGTAATGGTATAGGAAAATGAAATATTTTTGAGCATTTTGTATGCTCTTTGTTTAACACACTTACAGTAATTTATATTGTAATGTTGAATGTACAAATAAACATTTCCCAGAAGAACTTTTAAAATAATCTTTTTGATCCGCTTTCATAAAAATTTAATGTGCTGATCTTCAACTTGTTTTGCAATTTCAGCATTGAAATAGTCTGTAAAGTACCCACAAAAATTATAAGCAGATACCGTAATCCCTGTGCAGCTCTGTGAATCGTAAGACTAAGTTTGCCTGTTGCTGGCCACAGAAGATCTATACCACCGTCACATAACTGGGGCGTGGCTGAGCCAAATTCCAAATCAAGTAATTGCTTTCTGCCCCTTTAAGTTCATCTGCTAATTTTGGCTGAATAAAGTAATGGTCTTCCTTTTCTGTCCAGACAGCTGCTTTGCTGAGTGCTTTCAAGTATGTCCCATTTTTCCTATCAGAGATGGCTGGACCTTGCTTGTTTTTATTTGTTTATGTAAATATTGTTCTACCATGGCTAATTATTTCCTATTTAATATTGTCTCTGACTTTGTTCGGGCCACTGCAGTTATTCACCTATTTAAAAAGGAAAGCCTTCAGTATTTGCCAGTTATTAGCATGCTGTGATATGTGAACTACTCAAGGACAAGAAGGAAACCTTGATGTCATTGGTGCTGATTACTGGCAAATTGTGACATAATTGGTAACTACTCTGCCCTGTTGCCTAGCTACTCAAATAAAAGTTCTTTTGGAGAGAATGTGTTGTTCAATGCTCAATTAAATAAAAGAGGGCAATATAAAACAGCTGTGAGAACCCTTTTTTTCAGCATATACTGTCATGGAATTTCCTGGGTGGAACATTTATAGTCACAGGAGTATATATGTTGTGACTATGCCACCAGTTTTTGGTGACTTCTGTTACGTCCACCAGTGGAACTATTAATTGAGAGTGATATTAAGTGTTTTTCAAGAGGTTTTCATAGCAGTGCAACTTCAGCTGATACTTTGGTGTGAAAGCTTTTTCACTTACACCGTCCTTATTTTAGCTGTAGTTTCTCACAGTGTGGTATATGGATTCCCTGCTTATCGGGCATTCCCTCCTATAGCATTTTTTCATATGAGTAGGTAACAGATCCATTTACTTTACTTTTCCTGGCTGGACATAGCACTTGCAAATGCATTATCATAAATCTCTGCATGTATATGTAAATAATATCTTAAAAATGATAGGAAGAAAAATTCTACGAGGAGATTTAGCTCTTTTAGACTCTGAGGAATGCTTGGTCTCTGTGTAGTCTTACACTGTTTAAATCACTTCATAGTGTGTGTATATATATATATATTCTACTTATAATTATGCCTTTGTGAGAACTTTGCTGTTTATCAAAATATTGTAAAAAAAACAAACAAACTGTTTAAATTCTTGATTTGATTTAATGTCAGAATCATCCCATTAGTTTACATAGCCTAGTTTGGAGCCCTGTTTCTCACCTAAATGGAAGATCTTTTTATCCTTTAAAAAAGAAAAACCAGAGAAGAATGTTTTGAAAGGCAGAATGAAATAAGATTGTCATGTTATTTGGTAGGTGATTTAACATTTGAGTCTCTGTTATTTGCATATCAAAATGAGACATAAAAGCAGCTTGAAAACAACAACTGCAGAGCAGTATCAAGAAGCTACCTACCAAAACTCATATATAGGACCGCATAAATTGGTCTATTGTATATTTTCATGTCATTCTTGAAAACATAGAAAAAAAATGTGTTTGGAAACATCTGAGATTGCAGCTCATTGTAACTGCAATTGCTTGTTACTCTAACTATTTTTGCATGAAATTTTCTGCTCTGGAGTTTTAGTCCTTCTGGAGTTTCCTGTGCTCTCCACTGCAACTCTCTCTCTCTTTTCTTTTTTCCTTTTTTTTTTATCTTTTCACTTGCCTTTTCAACTCAGTTGAAAACTGCTCCTACTTCTCATCGGAGAATAATTGTCCCTTTCTGAGTATTGTTTGGAAATGGGCCTCTTCTGACAAATATAAAGGCAACATTAGGCTGTACATTTTATTTTAAAACCAAAACAACATATGCAGCTGACTCTAATTTTCTATCATTAAAAAAAATCAAGTAAGTGGAACAAAGAACTCTGTATACAAATAACAAAATTTCACTTTCACCTAGACAGGTAGTCACATGGACCAGCTGGTATAAATTGACATTGCCTTTAATAGAGCTATACCAGGTGACACCAGCTGAGCATCTGGCATCTATTTAGGGGCTAAAATATAAAATCCGTTTGCTGTTTCAATATATGTCTGTACTTTCAATGAAGAGAGTGTTGTTTGAGTTGGAATATCAATCTGCACATTATTAGTTAACAAATTAAAACTAATCTGAGAAGCACCGGTGATTACACACATATTTGGATTTTAACAAGTCCATGTTTTTGCAGAACTGTGAGTAATTATATGCCTGACTGGGTGAAATGGGATGAAATAAATCAATAATTTATTATGATAATTTACTCATCGATTTAGTGTGCAAATCATCAGTAATCATATGCACTGTGCCAAAGAGTGAGTAGAGCTGAGCTCATTAAAAACTCTTATATAAAACTCAACTCCTCAGGATAGTTCGGTCACATGATTGACAATACTTAAGATTCTTATAGCCCACCATTTAGCTCAGCCTAAGTAAAAGATTGTCCTTTTTGCAGAAGTCAGAGCACTATTATCCATCCATTTGCTCAGAGATGCACTTTTCTGTTCCATTCTCACACTTGCGGTAGTCTTTCAAGATCTGATCTTCACTTTTTCATTGTTAGATTTTAAAGTCTTAGTTGACGAAAAGAGTAATTGACATTCTTTTAATTGGCAAGAAAAGTGGTGAAGGTTTGGGGTTATGTCGCTGTCAATGTGTAATTCCCATTTGTGTTTTGTGAATACCCTGTTGTGTTTTACACTTTATTTTGAAGGTAACATGAAGTGCAGTTTAGAGCATTCATTTTCAAGCAGGAGGTTGACACATAGTGAAGAGACTATAGCTGGGGAGCTTTGATAGAGCAATCAAGGGCCATCAACACTTAATGGCTCTACACCAGTGGATCAATGGGCTTGCTAGCAGCAGGGCCATTGACTCTGAACAACTCTGCCCAGAAGCTGAAAGGGTGCATGTTCATGTCAGAGCTGGCAAATGTGTAGCATAAGCTCAGGGCGTTGAAAGGGAGTCACAGGCTGTTTTAAAAGGGGAAGGTTTTCTGTGCAAACAGGAAATTTTCTTCTTCAGTTAGCCACGTGAGCAGTTTAACAAGGCCAGAGGGTTGTTTGTCTCCCAGACAGAGTCTAAATCCTGAATCCTGAATCCACTCTGATGCTAAAGGAAAAGGAATGGTAAATGCTTTCTAGGATGTTTAGTTTTAGATAGATCTGTGCTTTATTTTTTAAATATGAAAGTGTATATGCATGTTTGAGAAACTGCATAGCCGAGCCAGGGATTTTTCCTTTTCCCGTTCATTGTCCCTGAATGTTGTCATCATGAAATAGGACTACACTGCAGCACAGAAATTTTTGTCAAATATTTCCAAGTCAAATGTTTGTAGGCAGCTGTGTCTCAAGGATTCTGATATACAGGTTTTACAGTGTTAGCAGCAGCACCATATAGTGTTCTATTACATAAAGAGAATCTAACTTGATTTTGCACTTGAAGAAGTTTTTCCAAGAAAGTTTTCTGGAATTTATCATCGGCCATTAACTAGGATTAGGAGATGTACGAATACATGGGATCCAGTGATTCAATCCAGACCTGACATAGAGTAAATAGTCTTGACAAATCTGTATATCAGCATGGGAGCTTTTCATTTGTTTACTTACCTAAAAAAAAAAAAAAAGAAAAAAAAGGAAAATAAAACAAAAAAATAGGGGGTTGTGCATAGATGCATGCATTTTCTTCTGGCTAACAAAATTCAGTGGTGTGTCAGTTGCTTAGGTAACTGAATATTTTATTTAAGAGCTGAAATAATACGTGGTAAATGGACTTTGAGGATGAAATTCACTACTTTGTGCAAAATGGCAGAGAAATTGTATGCATGCAGGGAGATAATGGGTAAAAGGTACACTGGATTCACAGACAAAAGAACATGCTTGAGAAAAAAGGTGGATAATCGAATGTGGTCGTTACAATGGGAATGGTAAAGGGGATAGATATGTTTACATCAGTGATGTTCAAAGGACATAGAGAAGTAGAGAGATTGACATTTTGTTTTTAAAAAGAAGAATTTAATACAGACAAACCTACAGTTTGTGGGCACTGATATCACATCAACACATCACAAGCTTTTTATTTAATTGAGTGTGATTTAGGAAAAAGCATTTAGAACACAGTCTGCTCCGTCATATCAAATCAATTCAAATTAAGAGACCAATGTTTCAGCTGTAAACTGATGCTAATCAAGGACAAGATCCTACAAGTTACTAAGCATCTCTTGTAACTTTAAAGAAATTTTATTTCTATTTACTATTGTGGAAACAGGGAGCCATGATCCATATCTTTCAAAAAAATAGGGGTCTTTGTAGGAATTTTTTCAGGTCATATGCAGTTACTCATAGTCTTTGGTCTGGATTTGCAACAACTATCAGTAAATGTTTTACCAGCTCTTAGGCAACAGTCTGAATAGGTGATATTAAGTGTATGATGAAATCAAGTGTGTTCTTAAATGGATGGTGATTTTTGGTGTTATCATCTAAATATTCCAGAAACATTATTTAAAGGGAATATTTTTTTTCTTTAAGATTAAGACAATTAAGAATAGCTCCAGCAGAAACAGTTATTAATGAAATTCTTTTATAGTATTTCATTCTCTAATGCTATTTAAGTAATTAAACAATAACAACAAGAAGAAAATTCCCAAATGAAGAGTTAATCTCCTTTTCTTTCATTCTTTCATTTTTTCCCCTCCAACTAAAATCCAGAGGGACAAGCAATTTGTTGGGTCAGCTCTAACAAATGGATGTGCAGTCCCTGTTACCAGGGCTACAAATTATGGCCATCTTATCTCAAAATCATAGAAAAAAGACTACAACAAACATAAATTACCTATAATTTTCTTATTCTAATAATTCAAATTCACATTTCCATTGCTGGGGATGAGTAAAGGAAAGTATGATTCATGTTGCAGTGAAAAGCTATTAAGGTCTAAGATTACTTAGGCTTTGAGTGAAAGGTGCCTGTTACTGTAAATGTGGAAAGCTAAAATAAAACCTTCAGTTAGATTAGAAGATGTATTTAAGATCTTTGCCCATATTTGGCTGGAAATGTATGTTAGTCTTTGAAATTTTCCTATTCCCCCAAATCTCCTAGTTTGTTATTAGTGTTGGGGTAAGATCAAAGAAAATCAGTAGAATTGGTTAGATATTAAAATTATGTTAAATAGTTACTAGGAGACTTTGTTAAAGGGTAATGTTGTGTCACTAGATCAACTCATAACGTACTGTAACTGCGGAGAACTATAAACATAGAAGTAGTGAGGTAATGAAATAGGTAATGCGCATGTGTGAACTAAGAAAGGTAAAAAGTTTAAGGCCGTTCATTCACCTAAACGACCACCAGACGACCACCTGAAGACCCCTGAGACCACCACCAGAGGGAACTACGCATGCTCAGATGGGAGGAGACCTAATTACCATGAGAAGTGGAGCTCATTATCATACGAAGCGAGGCTGATATCGTAATCTAATACATATGTAATTTTTGATAGTATAAATTGCGTTCGGGATGTGACGGGATTTGTAGCCAGATTTGGGTGCGTACCCCGGCTACCCAGCGCTGAATAAAAGCACCTGCATATAATCACTCCGTGGTTATGTGGTGGCTACGCTAACATTAGCACATTGAAAATAACCTCATTTTCAATGAGGCTTAAGTACTATGGGTCCCTCCCAAAAGGAAAAAAAAAATCCAAAAAAATATATGAGAAAAATCTAAATAAATCTTCCCCAGCCCTTCACTGACTTCCTAGCAGTGAGCTAGAAATTACCTTAAACATGAGCCAAGCTGTCTGCAAATGAGGGTCTCGTCCTTTGAGGATCTGTATTAATTCCATTCTGCTCTAGAACTTTCTGTCTCAGTGTGCCTTTAAGCAGGAGAACACATGGTAAAAAAGACATACTTTCTGCAGAAGTTATACAGCTCTGCACTTTACCGCATGATGTGTCTGTATCCAATGCTCTAATAACCTGTGAGCCTATCCTCATTTTGGTATTTCAGAAAATAAAAATATGTCTTTTTTCAGAGCTTCACTGCATTCACTGAAGGGTATTCACTGCCATGCTTCATCCCTCCATGCCTTCACATGTGGGTCATTGATGTGAAGGCTAACGCCCTTTCCAATGAGAAAATGAAGGCCTATGACATTTGTACATTATTCAGTGTGATAGTTTGAATAAAGGAAGGTGTACTGAGGCTAGGATTCATCTGACCCAATAGAATTCATCTTTAAAATTGATACATCTACATCTGAAATATCAGTGGACTATAGGCAAAGAAATCTCCAGTCGTGTCCTTAGGCAGAAATCATCTTACATGTGGTCATATGAATCACAATCTAAAATTTTTGGTTTTCTTTATGTTGACTATGAAAGGAGTTGGCTTGGGCTGCCAGTGCACATTGCTGGATTATGTTGAGCTTCTCACCCCTAAATCCTTCTCCCCTGGCCTGCTCACTGTATATTCTCTGCCCAGCCTGTACTTGTGCTTGGGATTGCCCCAACCCAGGTGCAGGACCTCGCACTTGGCCTTGTTGAACTTCATGAGGTTAGCAGAGGCCCACTTCTCCAGCCTGTCAAGGTCCTTCTGGCTCTTCTCTCCAGTGTGTTGACCATACCACACTGCTTGGTGTCATTGGCAAACCCAATGAAGTTGCACTCAATCCCACTGTCTATGTCATAAACAAAGATGTTAAACAGTACCGGTCCCAATACCACTCCCTGAGGATCACTTATCTCCACTCAGACATCAAGCTGTTGACCACAACTCTTTGAGTGTAACGATCCAGCCACTTCTTTATGCACTGAGTGGAGCATCCATCAGATTCATGCTTCTCCAGTGTAGAGACAAGGATGTCATGTAGGATAGTGTCAAACGCTTTGCACAAGTCCAGGTAGATAATTCAGTCACTCTCCAGTCATTATCCACTAACACTGTAACCCCATCATAGAAGGCCACCCAATTTGTCAGGTATGACTTGCCCTTAGTGAAGCCGTGTTGCCTGTCACCAATCACCTTATCTTCCATGTGCTTTGGCAATATTTCCAGGAGGATCTTCTCCATCATCTTGCTGGACACAGAAGTAAGACTGGCTGAGGCAAAATGTTGTGGAGTACCTTGGTCTTCTCCATATCCTGGGTAGCCAGCTCTCCTGTTTCCTTCTGAAAACATTTGTCCTAATTTTCCTTTTGTCACCAAAGTATCTACAGGTTTTCTTGTTGCCCTTGACTTCTCTGGCCAGATTTATTTCTATCAGAGCTTTGGCTTTCCTAACCTGATCCCTGGCTGCTCAGACAATTTCTTTGTATTCCTCCCAGACTACCTGTCCTTGCTTCCACCCTCTGGAGGCTTCCTTTTTGTGTTTGGGTTTGTCCAGGAGCTCCTTGTTCATCCACTCGGGCCTCCTAGTTTTTTTTTGCCTGATTTCCTCTTTGTTGGAATACATTGCTCTTGAACTTGGAGAACTTGATCCTTGAATATTAACCAGCTTTCTTGGGCCTCTTTTCCTTACAGGGCTTCATCCCATGGTAGAAGAGGCCAAGCAGATCCCTGAAGAAGCCAAATTCTGCTTTCACAAAGTCCATGATAATGAGCTTGCTGTGCACTCTCCTCGCTGCACTAAGGATCTTGAACTCCACCATTACGTGGTCGCTGCAGCCAAGGCTGCCCTTGAGCTTCACATCCCCCACCAGCCCCTCCCTGTTGGTGAGAACAAGGTCCAGCATGGTCCTCTCCTCAACTGCTGCTCTATCACTTGGAGAAGGAAGTTATCATCAATGCATTCAGGAACCTCCTGTATTGCTTGTGCCTTGCCGTGTTGTCCTTCCAACAGACATCGGGGTGGTTGAAGTCTCCCATGAGGACCAGGGTTTGTGAATATGAGGCTGCTGCTATCTGTCTGTAGAGCACCTCATCTGTTCAGTCTTCCTGGTTGGGTGGCCTGTTGCAGACCCTCAGTATAATCAAAGTAAAAAGTCAATTTACTTGAAACACACTATTTTCATGATCTGTGGTGAGTTTATTTGGACTCTTCTTTTGATTGTTAATTTCAAACTTTATATTTAATTCAGAACTACCTTTTTTGTCTTCAGTGAAAAATCAGAATGTTAAGAAAGACATAAACAAACGAATTGACATCTAAACATTTCAAAATATTATTTTACAGCAGTATTCTACTGTTTATTTATCAAAAAGTTTAGATTAATTATTTAAAATATATTTAAAGACAACTCTTTTTCTGTTGAAATTAACACTATCAATTAAACAACAAATGTGAAAATGTGTGACTTTTATTCTCAATAATAAAGCAGTGTTTGCTACACAAAGCATTAAACATTATTTATGGCAGTAAATAAAAGGTAAATACGAATTTCATTGGTGGTTGTAATTTTGTATATTTATCATATATTCCTTCCACGTGTTTACACCAAACAAGCATGAGAGTATTTGTAGCTCCATATCCTCAGCCTGATGTGAAATTTATTGAACATATATTAATACATTCAGAAAAGTCCTAACTGCTTTTCCAGTAAGCCAGGTTGTATATGAATAATAAACATGGAGATTTCATTTCATAAATATGTTCCCACAACTCTTTCTTTGCCAAACTGGGGATTTTAATTAAAGAATTTTACATCATAAGCAAATTAAAAATAAAAGGTGTCAGGAGATCAATCCTTTCAACTCCTGATTGCCAATTAAAAGAAACGCAATAAGCTAAAGTGTAAGAATTCTGGTTTGCAAGGTGAAATCCAGTTTCATTATAATCAATGAAAAGCTTTGTTATTGATTTCCATACAGCCCAGATTTTTCCTGACACCATTTGCTAAGTACTGTTGCTAATAGGCTCTTACATAGCAGGAGGGGTCTGTCCTGTCATCACCAGCGTAAAGAAAACTGCGCTCTTGTCACTGAAGCGAGCATAGGTGAGTGGGAAGTAGCCTCAAGTGCAGTTAAGGCAGAGCAAGGACCATACACGGATGCTTCACGTTCACCTGCTGAAGGCACTAAGTTGCACCTAAACAGTGTTTAGATTTTCATTTTCTGCCACAGACAATCACTACTCAACAGTGCTTTAAAACTCGGGAGCAGGAGCAATCACAAATTATTGCCACACTGTGACAGGCATGTTCCCAATGAAACTCAGCCTCTCTGAAACAGCTGCTGAAAGCTGTGTACCAGCCTCAGCTTTTGAAACACTAAGCTTCTCTGTTCTTGTAAGGTTTTTGTGTCATGCACTATAAAGCAACATCTTGAACAGCCTTACTTGTGGCTTTGTTATTATTCCCTTGCAACCCTGGGCGGAGCACTTTAAAATCTTTTGTTTTCTTAGCTTGCATCACGGGCTTAGAGAATGAATGTAAGCAGAACTAGCTCCAGCTTCAATTGTGCATAGCCTACAATTCAAATTACTGCAGCTACACTCTCTTTTGTTTAAAGCAGCTTATGTTCTCCTCTTTGGGAGATAAAAGGTTTTCTGTAATGGATAAAGGAGAAGACATTGTTAATTACTCATTTTCTTTTGCAATAAACTTTGGTTCACCCAGGGCAAGGCCAACTCTTGTTTACAAAAGAAGTGGATACTTATTTTTAGCTTCAATTAACCATAGCATAGACACCTTTTAAAAGTTCAGTTTCATGTAGGAACAAACCTTTCAGACTGTCTTACAGAGAAGTGGGAAACTTGAGTTATAGATAAGACCATGTATGTCACCAAAGCCTTCAGGATCAAAGTCTGTTTCTAGTTTTGACAACATCTATACAAATATTTAACTTCAGTGGAAGTCTTTGGGTATTCTCAAAATGCTGACAAGTTTTCATTCCTAATTTCATCTTTTTGATGATATAACTGTGTTATGATTCTTTTTCTCTTCCTTGTTTTTTGCTATATTATGCTGACTGAATTAATGGGGATGTACTGATGTGATGTGAGGCATGGCCTAAAATTCTTCCCTAATTGTCTAGCTGGACCTGATCAAGGCTACTTTGTTCCTTCTATGTGCCCGAGCCTCCCATGTTATCTAGACAATGAGAAAAAGGAGAATGAAGAATAAGGAATTTATAAAATCTTGACCTCCTCTGTGTATGTACAAGTAGGCATTGGTTCAGAGGAGTTCTCCCAAGTCCCTCACTTAAGAAGGTCATTAATGCTGTTTCAGTATACTAATAAACTTGATATGCTGATAGAGAGCTTTGGCAGGGAATCACAGTTCTGTGCCATATATTAAAAATGTGTGAAAACTGTGGTCAAAACATCACAAATATTATTTTTCTAACTAGCTACTTAGATAGCTGAACTGAAATAATTAAGTAACTGAAAGAATTGATCTAACTCAGAAACATCAGAAATCTGCATTCAACCTGGATCTTTGACTTAAGCATTGTCTGGTTATCAAATACACCATCATTGCTGCATTGCTGTTTTGCTCCTTGATTTTTTAAGGAGACATTTATAAAATGCTATGATACTTTTTCTGTTTAGTCAAATGCACTGATGAACAATCTGGATGTTGGTGATGGTAGGTCCTAAATTTGCTAATTACAAGCAAGTATATTAACAGTTACATTACAGCCACAGTGATATTTTCCCTATGATTCAAAATAACTTTAGAAACATTAAAAATACAAGAACTATGTTTTCTACAATCCATGTGGTTACCTTTACAAGAAATATCCTGAAACATGATACAAAACTATTAGTTTTTAAATATTTTAAAGGTTAGGGAGAAGAATTTCTAAGGCAACCATGAACTATGATGTACACAAAATGGATTTTATTCTTTAGATAGAGGCTTGAGTAATTATTTACAATTCATCCAGTTTTTAGCTTCTTCTTTAATACTAAAACGGAAGTTATTTTGTGGATTAAAAGCCTTACAAATATATATATTAATTTCAAATAACTTCTGTTAGTGTTAAAATATTTGTAGAAAAAGTATTATTTTCAAATAAATACCTAATGTATTGAATAACTAATAGTCAGCTTTATAACACTTGTACAGATTGTAAACAATGTAAGAAGCTGAAGGGCATCTAAGTAATTTCAGAATATCACTATAGAGAACAACATTCTGAACACAATAATTGCCACATAATGTATGTTAATAAGAACCTTTAAAATCTGTATTTTCCTACTGCCTCTTTTCAGAGCATCTGGGGAAAAAATGCAATCTGGAGGTTATGAAACTTTGACTTCTGTCAATAAGGTGGCCATTTCTTTCTCTTCAGAACTTTCTAATGCCAAAAAAGTTTACAAGGAAAACAGAAACCTGGAGCTGATAAGGAAAAAATTCCAGAGTGTTCATGAAAACAGTATTCTGATCAATCTGCAAGTGAAATATCAGGCAATTAACACTGAAAGCCTGTTTAATTGGGGTGAATCATGTAAAAGGAAATGTTGGATAGTTCTATTTACACAATCGTTGTATTTACCCTTTTACAAGACCTATAATTCAAAGTTTCTACACGTAAGTACTAATGTTGTCTCATTTTCCATAAGGATTTTAAACTGATCTGCTAGTTAGTTCTCAGTGACAGTATGAGGAGGATTTTTAGTTAATAACAATCTAGATGTTGAACTAATGCTAAGAAATCATTATATACAATAAGGAATATACACAAAATTTATGTAAATAGATAACACCTAGGATGTCTAATGTGAAAAAATAAATGGAATTTTCTTTTATCACATAATCACACCCCAAGCATTTGTTAACTGAAATATTAGAGATCCATAGTCTTATTCTTACAAAAATAAAATAACAGAATCACAGAATGGTCAGGGTTGGAAAGGACCTCTGAAGATCATCTAGTACAATCCCTCTGTCAAGGCAGGTTCATCTAGAGCAGATTGCACAGGAATGTGTCCAGGAGGATTTTGAATATATCTAGAGAAGGAGATTCCACAATCTCTCAGGACAGCCTGCTCCAGTGTTCTGTCACCCTCAGAGCAAAGAAGATTTTCCTCAAGTACAGGTGCTTCCTGTGCTCCAGTTTGTGCCCGTTGCCCCTTGTCCTGTCTCTAGGCACCACTGAAAAGGGTCTGGTCCCATCCTCTTGACACCTGCCCTTTAGATGTTTATAAGCATTGATAAGACCCCCTCTCAGTCTTCTCTTCTCCAGGCTAAACAGACCCAGCTCTCTCAGCCTTTCCTCATAAGGGAGAAGTTCCAGTCCTCTAATCATCTTTGTAGCCCTCCTCTGGATCTCTCCAGTAGTTCCCTGTCTTTCCTGAACAGGGGAGCCCAGAACTGGACACAGTACTCCAGATGCAGCCTCACCAGGGCACAGTAGAGAGGGAGGATGGCCTCCCTCGACCTGCTGGCCACTCTCCTCTTAATGCACCCCGTGATACCATTGACCTTCATGGCCATGAGTGCGTATTGCTGGGTCACGGTTAACTTGCTTTTACCAGCACTCCCAGGTCCTTCTCTGCAGAGCTGCTTTCCAGCAGGTCAATGCCCAGCCTGTATTGGTGCATGGGGTTATTCCTCCCCAGGTGCAGGACTCTACACTTGCCCTTGCGGAACCTCATTAGGTTCCTTTCTGCTCAACCCTCCAGCCTGTCCAGGTCTCTCTGAACGGCAGCACAGCCTTTTGGTGTATCACCCACTCCTCCCAGTTTGGTATCATCAGCAAACTTGCTGAGAATACACTCCATCCCTTCATCCAGGTCATTGACGAAGATGTTAAACAGGACTGGACCCAGTACCAACCCCTGAGGAACCCCACTATTCAGAGGTTTCCAGCTGGACTGCACCACCAATCACAACCCTCTGAGTTCTGTCATTCAGCCAGTTCTCAATCCACTTCACTGTCAACTCAACTAACCCACGCTTCCTAAATTTACCTATGAGGATGTTATGGGAGACAGTGTCAAAAGCCTTGCTGAAGTCGAGGTAGACAACATCCACTGGTCTTCCCTCATCCACCAAGCTAGTCATGCCATCATAGTGTTCCCATCACAAAAGAGCTGGTTGCTGCTGTCCTGCACCTGGACTGTACCTTGGCTTGACTCTGAGGGACACCACTAAACTGCAGCTGGCACAGCTGCAGTTACGACTACCAGATTGGTCAAACATGATTCCCCCCTGTTGAATCCATGTTGACTACTCCTGATAACCTTCTTTTCCTACAGATCCAGAATGAACTGTTCCATCAGTTTTCCAGGGGTGGAGGATGGAGGTGAGGTTGACCAGTCATTGTTTGTTATACAATGAAAATTCTGTATACATTTTATTCAATATATATTTAATAAAGTGTTTGTTTTTAAACATTTATACATACATAATATACAGGTTCTTTATAAAAACTGTGACACTTTACATGGTATGACTTGCATGGCTCTTTAGATCTGATCAATAGCTGAAATGGAAAAAGTCTCCTGGAGTCATGTAATTTTTAACCATTCTACAGTTTCTTGCATGAAGGTGAGCAAATATTGACTGGCCATTTTCATAATCTCTGGTGACCAACTGTATTTGTGCTACCTGAGGGGAATATTCATAACATTCTGTACATATGAAGGTTAAGTAGCAAGAGATGTGTAGTTTTAGCTTTAGTTTGTATGCCTGTATTTTAAAATTCTATAAAAAAGCACACAAAGGATTGAGAAAAGAGTGTTTGGAAGGCAAGTAAATAAATACTACATACTAACTACAGCTGTCATTTCAGGGCAAACAGTGACTAGGCTTGTGGCAGACCCACAGAGTTTGGACTTTGCAGACAAGGACAAGGAGCTATATTATCTACCATAAAGAAAAGTGTGCTGGTGTGAGATATTCTCATTAGCCTGCTCTGCTTAGCAGGTGTGCTGCTGCCAGCTGTGCCAGCTGCAGTTCAGTGGTGGCCCTCAGTGTCAAGCCAAGGTACAGTCAAGGTACAGCACAGCAGCAACCAGCTCTTTTGTGATAGGAACAGTGTCTTTCATATAACGACCCATGAAGTTTATTGTATGTAAACATTTTTAATGTTTTTACTGCTATGCGACACCCAAAAATAACAAAAAGGTAGCTGGAAACAGGGATTCCATAGGTAGTTGTAAATAGGCTTAAAATAGCAGGAAAATTATGCGGGATAATTAGCAGCAAAAGACAGTGTATAACACCACTAGCTGTCAAAGAGGTAGAAACTGTACTTCAGAAGTTTTTATACTGACAAAAAATTGTAGCTGAAGAAATGAAACTGGAGATGATATTTGCAGGACCTGGAAAGTGAATCTTCTTAGTGGCTTATTGCTATATGTGTTGTTCCATCAGTCACTTTACATTATTCCTTGTGTCAAGGTGTTAGTGTCAAAAATTGCCTTTTACTCATGCATCCTTTTAGTAGGTAAGAAAGCTGATTAAGTTACTTTGGAGGTAATTACCTAGACAAGAATTAAGAGTTAGACTGTCCGTAGATCTTTTGCATATGCTCAAAGGGAAAGAAAAAAATGAACAGCCACTGTAATTCTCTGGTATCTGAGAAATGATTCAGTTCAGGATAAGACATTCGGATAAGCAAAAATTTTTTTCTATGTTACTACCAAAAAAAATTGTTCCCTGCACTTGATTTACCTTGAGATTTTCTTAGTTCTGTTAAAATCAAACATTTCTTCCACAATCAATGTGCAACCTGAGAATCAACATGCATCTTCCCATGATCATATTCTTCATACAACAAATATGCGTTCTGCGGGTAGAAGCAGAGCTGAAATCTGTGCTATTTTTCATATGGAATTCAAGATCCACTGAGCAAGAAAGAGACAGACAAGTATAAGATTGTTTCAGTCTGTTATATATGTTAAAATACAGCAACAATCCTGTGAATGGGAAATAGAACACTTCTCTCCCATGTGAATCCGTAAGTACCGGACTACACAGTTTTCGCAAATACATTTTATGTTTTCTCAAACATAAAACACCATTATGTTATCAACATGTGGTTAATAACACATCAGTTTTTCAGCTGTTGCTGAGCAGTACTTGCACAGCATCAAGGCCTTCTCTGTTTCTCACTCTTTCACCATAACACAT
>NW_010268618.1:77409-98503 GCF_000690775.1 Eurypyga helias
GTGGGGACACAGTTGGGACAGCTGACCTGAACTGACTAAAAGAATGTTCCATACCCCATGATGTCGTGCCCAGCAATAAAACTAGGGGACAGTCTTTGCAAAGTAGCCATTAGCTGTAGACTGGCTGGGCACTGGTGTCCTCTCCTCTTCTCCCCTTGCCTCACCTCATCTCCTTCATTTTTTACCCTCCTCCTCTTTCACCTATTAAAATGACTTAATTCTCAACCCATACATTTTTCTCACTTTTATCATGCTGATAACCCTATCACACTATAGGACGATTGAGTGACCGGGTTGGGGCTTACTTGACGGACAATGTCAGCCCACCACATTTAGTTACTGGTTTAGATTATGTTGCCAAGCGCAGCTTAAATGGGAAATGAGAGGTAGTAAGACGTAGTGGACTATATCCCAAGGAACTGGATGCTGACATATCTAAGGCTCATAAAGCTCAGACTCCTTAACTTAGATATTACTTACGGTCAGTCAGTTGTGCATTTGAGATAAGATGACTGAGAGCCATTTCTTTATCCTCCAGAGACACTGCTACATACTTCGTACTCATTAATAGTTTCTGCTTAACTTACTGTTCCCTGTTGGGTAGGTAAACAACAATCACCATACTAAATTCACTGCTTTACCAAGAACTACATTAAATAATTAAGACACTTCACAGAAAATGTACAATACTTTTTAACACAGCACTAACAATTATGTGTTTTTAGCAGAAGGAAGAACAGTATGAGACATAATTCATGATAAAGCACAAAAGATTTTTTTTTCATCATCTTTTCAAAATTTATCATTAAACTTTTTAAGATAAAAGTCTAAATATCATAGAGGATTCTAGAGTTTCTTTGGGCCTTTTAAGACCCTGTTAAACTACTTATCAATCAGAATGGTACCAATTATGGACAACATCTGTGTGAGAACCGTCTAGGTCTTGTAAGACAAGTTGAACTTATACCTGGTATGTACTTTCTTCATTGCTACCTGGAACTGCTTAAGCCTTTTCACCCTTGGAGGCAGCTAAATTTACTTTTCCAACTTAAAAGGTGCAAAAGTTCATGAGACCATTGGATTTTTCTGCCTTCATTATAAATACCACAGAGACTTCTGGAATCCTCTGCCAAAGATGGAAGTATTCCTTATTTCATTAGAAAGTTATCTATATTACTAGACACTAAAACTACAACATACTGCTCATACACTTTTTTTGTGAGTAGTCAACACAATGAATATCACACACTGTGAAAGGCTTGGAGTGCATTCAAGTTCTGTGGGAGCTATATGTAGTGATCAGTGATGGAGAAAAATGCCCCTGTCCCTTGTTAGGAGTTACCATCACCTCCCCAGTTCTTCCAGTTAACTATTTTTTTTTGTCTCTAATATATTTCAGCCAAAAAAAAAAAAAAAAGATTATTCTATGCAAATTAAATCATCAGAACCAATTTTCTCTGCTGAATAATTAAGAAAATTAAAAAAAGTTAGTAGACAGAGGTCAAGCTCCTCTTAGCTGAATGCTCATATTAGTGGCTATGATTTGTTTCTGTATTTCATCTTTTAAATTCTGTATTATTTCTGAACAGTGGTCAGCCCCACGTTCTGGATTCAAAGCAGAAGCAGGGTGGAATTTCATTTCTTTTAATCCTGAATTCAGGTTCTTAACAACTGGGGAGGTCTACATGATGATGTATAGGGTCTGATATTTAGTTTTTCTTATTCTCTGGCTCCACCAGACCCATGAAGCAGATCATCTGGATTATCCTTATAGCTCTTTATACTTCATGTCCCTTCTGCAAGGAACATGACTCTGGTATATATGTGTTTAAAATATAAGCTCCCCAGTAACAAATATGTCTGTGATGCCTCTCTCAGCTTCTGACACTGGAGCTTCATTCCCAGCTCTCACTGTCTTGCTACAGGCAATGTAGGGGGGACACAGTTCAGACAGCTGACCCAAACTGACCAAGGAAGTATTTCATTCCAGAGTACGTCATGCTCAGGGCACAGGTGAGGAGGTGGTTCGGAAGTCACTACTCTCTCTCTTTCTCTTTCACTTCCTTACACCTGCTAATACTAACTCCTTTGTTAGCAGCTTTGCTAACTCTTGTGCTGGCTCGTTCTTAAGTTGGTAGCCCTGTTAGTTTTCCCTGCCGTGCTATCACTGATAGGGTTCACTCGGAACCTACTGCTATAACTCTTGGGCTCTGGCTCTCAGGCTGTGATCACTCTCAGGCTGTGGATCTTGGGTTCTCTGGCTCTGACTTTCACTACTTGGGACCTGGTTGTGCATCGATCGGCAGGTGGTGAGCAATTGTATCATATTGTAACATATGTTTTATTTTCTATTATTTTAATTGCTTACTATTAATAGTATTTATTAATTTAGATTCAATTAGTAAATAGTTCTTATCTCAATTTTATGAGCTTCCTTGGTTTTTTCCTCTAATTCTTCCCCTCCTCTAGAGGAGGGAAGGAGGATCTGTGAGAGAGGCTTTGTGGCATTTTGCTAGCTGGAGTTAAACCATGACAGCTGGGTTATTTTTTATTATTTCACTGTTTGAAACTCTGTCTCCCACATGTTTAATTACATGCAGAATGCAAGAGTTCTAAAATTTCTTGCTTATTAAATAGCTCTTGTTTGATTTAATGAGAAAAAAAAATCAAGTAATGCAATAAGACCTGTGATCATATGACACAAGGTTGCTCTCTTTATGTTCTTCTGCACTGCTGCTTGTTGCTTGGAGACCCTGTGTGAAGCACTGATTCATTTGGGTATCTTCTGTGTTTTCAGGGATTTTTAAGCACAGATGCATTTTTTAACTGCTCATTCCTCTACTTCAGGCTACTTTGAGGTTGGTAATTTATTGGGAAATTTCATCCCTTCTTCAATTTTTATGACCTCCAGTCAAAAATATTTGAACAGGCAGTTTCCAATGCTACAATAGTGATACTTAACTCTTAAATCGATAATCTATATTTATACAAGGTAGGGAATTATGGGAAAAAAACTACAAGTTTAGCACATTCGCTGAAACACAGGTTTCTTTTCTTATTCAGGATGAGGGTATTATATGCAATGCTGAATCTATGTTTCACCAAAAGTACCACTGAACTACATATTCTTTCTTAATTATGTGCAAAGTAACATCACGAGAACTCTCCAGATATTATGGTGTCTAAATTGTTGGTATCACAAGCAGGAAAGAGGAAGCTTCAACTGCAACTGGATCAAAGCCTTCCATGATACCCAACTCATACTCATAGATGCAATAAGTGCACATAACTACCTCTGCAGTCATAGCTACTAGCTCCTGGAGCCCCGTAATAATAAATGTAAAAGACAGTAAGTCAGCTAGTTGTAGATTACTCTATATTTAAATGTTAGCAATAGAATAATTTTTCCTCTTTCCTCTCATGCTCATGTCATTTTCATACAGAATCATTTTTCAGGCCAAGTTGTAAAAGAATTCTTGCCTCCAGCTGTCACAGGTAAGGTAAAGTCCATCCTTTGATGGATTGTTATTACTCATTAAATATTTAATAAGCTCTGAGACTAGTTCAAGGCTGTGTTTCACTCTTCCCAAGTAATTTTGGTGCTGCTTGTCAAGGAAATAATACAAGCTGAATGCAGGGCACACAGCACTAGTTAGCAGTTTACATACATGTCAGTAGTAATAGCTTACAGATGTATAATCAGGCATTGTTTTGGGGTTTTTTTCTTTTTTTTACCTTATACCAAGTTGCATTTTAACATACTACCCTGAGGGGAAAAAAATGAAAGTGCTGAAAACAGATGCAGGAAACAAAAACCAAACAATAGTCAAACACTATGTTGAATAATTGAAATAAAAATTACTTCCCCCTGCCCGTCCACCCTGCCTGTGTCCCCCCCCGTTGTCCCCCCCCGCCCATTTTTTTGGGAATTGGCACAGTTTTTAACATATTAAGAGCAGCAAATAAGATCACTAAGCTCAACAAGAAACCTCCTGTTCTTTCCTTTATCTTTAGGGGTTTTTTTTCCTCTTTTTTGTCATGTCTTTAAGTAATAAACATTGACTTCCTTATTTCAGAGGCTCTATAATATCCTGAAAAAAGGATTATAATCTTGAAGATTTTATTTATCACCAAGGCAAAGTGATAACCTCAGCTTTGAAAAGTTTTTAAAGCATAATGTAGAGTTATTGATACAGTATTGCTGGTGATTTGGAAAATATGAAAGATTATTTTGTTTTATCTTGATACTTCATAAATTACTATCTGTTTACACAACAGTTACCACTCTACAGTGCCACTGCGGTCCTCAATATCTTTGTCTAACCACAGCAGATAGTGTGACCAGCTTTATTGATTCAGTGGGAAAGATTATAGTTAGCCAATAACTACTTGTGTCTCTTAAAAAATAATCATGATTGATAAACAGATATTAACATAAAGATGGTATAAAACAGAAGTATTGAATGAAACATGCAACATTTGTGGTTCAACTGCTGAATTTGTCATTTTCTAAATATAAATTTTTTTTTAAAATTCACACTTATTAAAGTATTGGCAATTAAAGTGACATTAAAACTAAGAAAGTGGAAGCATAACAATGGTAATAGATCTTAGAATATTTACAGAAATACATTTATCACAGGATATTTGAACTTGTAAGGAACTAGAAATTACTATAAATATGATTGTTTTCAGGGAATAGAAGCAGCATTCAGTTTTGTAAGGTGTATTTGTCAATTGTGTGGGATATCACTGCCGTAAGTTCTTTTAATTTTCTATTAACCAGTAAAATTTCCGGTTTAAAACATACTGAGCTATAAGAGTCAGCTAGATGAAAATATATTGAAATTGGAAGTTTCAATATGTTATTTAATCACTGTCAAAACAATTCAATATTTCTCTCTTAAACAAAGTACCTAACTATTTTTGTGGACAAACACATTCTTACTCAGTGTGAAATTGAATCAGAAATTCCTGTATTGAAAATTTGTAACATTGTAACCCAGTAAATACATTATTGCTATTGTCTGTGAAAGGCTGCAGATCTAGAATAGATGGGAGAAGAGAGACATGGGGTGATCACAAAGGCCTGGAAAATACAGACACAAGGTGAAAACAGACTCCAATGTCTTTAAACCACTCACCAGTGTTCAGCTACTGGTCTTCAAAGGAATGTTACTTTGGGAGCTGGGAAAAAAACTGTTGTGCAAGTGAGAAAAAGGATTGTGAGCAAGATCCGTTGTTTGTAAGTCACACCATATACACTAAATTCAGATGTATGGTTGACTTGGAGGTGAAAGAGGGATGTAGAATGTGATAATATATGCAGAAAAATTACCCTCAGTGGATCCTAGAGTGATTATTCATTAACATCATACTTCTTCCATGAAAAGGGCTTAGTATACTGATGACTTGCCACCGCAAACTTTCAAGACCTGAAGCCACTGACCATAGGATGCAGAGGAGCAGTAGAAGACTGAACATAATGCCGGAGAAAGGGGTAGGTGATACAGTGTTTTTGTATACGTTATTCTACCTGCCTGAGATTTGACCTAGAAGTGTTAAAATCAATGTAACTGTAGTAATAGTTCTTTGATTACACTGTTAAGACTTTAATGAGATTAACAATAAATTCTCAGATTTGTGTATATTATGCATTCCTTTTGCCATAACAGGATTTTGTTTGTAATTGGTGGGAGTTCAAGTATTAGGTAACCTGAATGCAACAAATTGGCAAGAAATCCATGTAAACATAATTAAGTCTTTGTTCTTTTATACTTACCAAATACATACTCAAAAAATATTCAGGCTTGGATATTTTTTGTTTCAAATATTTGTTATCATACTTATTTTTCAAAAGGAAAAGTATTTCATTCTTGTGTTTCTTTTCTCAAAGATGTTACTTATGTTATTTTTCTTTCAGCTTCATAAATTTCACTAACGTGAGACAAATTCTGAAAATGGACTTTGTTCTCTGCATGTACACTTGGCACTCAGTGAGCCTGCTACCCCGTTGTATGCAAGCTGAGCACGAAAACCAAAATAACTTTCCCTTTACATTTTCCCCTATGATCCTTGACTCTCTGTGGTTTATCATGTTGGAGACCTTTTGCTGAAATACACTCCAGTGAGAACTGGTTGTCCTGTACTACCCAACCTTAGCTTCAAGATCTTATAATTTTGGGTAAAGTGAAAATGCAAAGGCATATAAAAGGAAGATTCAGTGTATTGTACTGTTAATTAATTATCTGACTGCTAGTTTGGCAGAAAATACCTTTCTTTTACTGTGATCAGAGTAGCATAACTGCATATGCTGAAGTCAATGGACAACAATGTTTCTTTAAAGCTTTCCCTGTATCTTCAATTCCAAGCATGAATTCTAGGAATATATTCATTATACTGTAGGAGTATGTGGTTTTAGCAGGGCATATCTGATGTGAGACCCCACCTGGAGTGCTGCGTCCAACTGTGGAGCCCTCAATATCAGAAGGATATTGACCACTTGGAGCGAGTCCTGAGGAGGCCACGAAGATGATCAGAGGGCTGGAGCACCTCTCCTATGACGAAAGGCTGCGGGAGCTGGGCTTGTTCAGCCTGGAGAAGAGGAGGCTCCGAGGAGACCTCATTGCAGCTTTCCAGTACCTGAAGGGGCCTACAAGGGTACTGGGAGAGGACTTTTTACAAGAGCCTGTAGTGATAGGACAAGGGGTAATGGGTTTAAATTGAAAGTGGGGAGGTTTAGATTAGATGTCAGGAAGAAATTTTTCACAGAGAGGGTGGTGAGGCACTAGAACAGGTTGCCCAGAAATGTTGTGGATGCCCCATCCCTGGATGTCTTCAAGGCCAGGCTGGATGTGGCTTTGAGCAGCCAGGTCTAGTGGAAGGTGTCCCTGCCCATGGCAGGGGGGTTGGAACTAGATGATCTTTAAGGTCCCTTCCAACCATTCTATGATTCTATGTGTTCATGTACTGCTTCTTCAAAAATTGTAGGGCAAGCCCACAGAAACTAAGTTCGGTCCTGCACTCTGAGTCACATGGAGACATCTGGAGAGCATGCTGTTTTCTGCCTGCTCCCTCTCCACCCATGCACTTGCCCACACAAATGAGGCACCTGCAGCTCAGGACAGGATGACAGAGGCCGAAAATGAGACTGAGTGATAGATCCTAAGGTATGAATATGTAGTTATCTCAGAGAATATGTATCTCAGAAAAGCAGGGAACAGATGCATAACTACTCCTCAGAATGAGGGAAAGAAAGACTTTTCCTAGGGGTTTGGAGGACATAATGTAGAGCTTGCTCTAATACAGAGAGCCCCTGAATGGTTTCTAGACTGAGAGCAAGAATAAAAGACAGGTACCATAGTGCAGAGGCTTAGCCTGCTGGACAAATTTGTGAAAAATTCTTGTACTCTGATTTCAGTTTTTAGTTGTCCCTCACTCATTACTGATTCTGTTGGGATGAAAATGCATTCTGGTGTTTCTATGTGTGTATACTTTAGAACTCCTTTTTTTTTCTGTCCCTGAATAAATGTTAATCTTAACTTCTTAGTGCTCATTGGATTAACTAGGGTAAACAAGGTGGGGGGTGGGGGGTGTGTGGAGGGGGCAAAAGTATCCAATGAAAATCCAAATAAAAGCCGCAAGGAAGTTCTCTCATATAAATGTTATTCAGGATTGAAAGCAATTATAATATAGCACCTTATCATTTTAATTTTCAGGTTGCAATATTATCCCTTTTTACGTGAGACACTAAGAGGTTTGAGATGTTGTATGTTATTGCAGTTAGGAGGAGAAAATGTTGACAGGATCCAGTACCTTCTTCAGATAATGTCTGTATTTCCAAAAAAAACATACAAAATGTTGACTTGCTGAATAACATGAGAATAGAAATGGCAAGAGACAATTTCCTTGCTTATGAAAACATGTTTCCTTCACTCATTATGTCCCAAATATTTGCAGTCCTTTCTCAGAACTATATTTGTCTGGTGTTTAGAATGCTGCTTTTTTCCTTCTCCTCCCTCCATTTTTGTCTCTTTTCTGTATTTTATCCCTCTTAATTCTTTCTGACCTGCGCAATTTTAACATTTTATCCCAGAGGTCTTCTGTCCAGAAAGCTCAAGTGGCTAAGTGACTATAATTATTTTGTTTCAATTTGGTGGCTTCCCTAATATGTTTAATAATTTCTGCTATTTTTGATAAAAGATGCAATTTAACCTACGGAGTTGGAGAGGTTTAATCAAACCTCTAAAAATGTTCTCTCAGTATCTTTTCTGAAGAAGATCCTTCTCCAATTACTGTATGTGTAAAACCACAACACTATTCTGTGGCCTGTGCCATTAAACATTCTGCAGTTTCCTCTTTTTTTTTTTTTTTTTTTTTTTTAAAGCAGAATAGGCAATGTCAGCCATGATATGAATGATTAAAATACCTCAGGCTTCGGTGAGATAACATAAGCACAGACTCTGGGCCTAAGCGAACTGATTTTCATTTTCTGTATACTGCTGTTCCATTAGCTTCAAGAGCATTGAGGACATTGAGCACGTGGAAACTCTGAGGTGAAAGCATCTGCTCTGTGATTAAAAGAAATCCAAAAGAATATATTCTAAACCAATTTTAAGAAAACCTACCTGAAGTAATTAACCTCAGTAGAATTGGGGATACTTCTCTGAAGAAATTGTAATATATCCTTTTCATGAAGTGCAAGTATTCTAAGTTAGAAAGCAATTTACCTAGAGGTATTTGAGAAATGCAATGGGACAGCGCGGTTTTGGATGATAATTAATTAAAAGGAACACATACGATAGCAGTAAAGAAAACATAAACTAAATTCTGAATTCTGAATTATGATCTGTTTTCACAAGACTGATGAACAACCAGCAATATTGAAAATCAGTGGAGTAAAAAGCAGTGAAATGAAAAATTTTCACTGTGTACAGAGGAAATATTAGTTGGTGAATAAAATGCATTATGAAAGAATGTCTTTTGGATTAAGACAAGGTCTATATGCATATTCATGCCTAGTAGGTAGGACTAAAAAAACCCTTAAATATTCACACTTTAGTGAATGAACAACAAAGTAAGCATCTGGAGATAAGGAGAACAATTAATGGTGTTGAAGAAGAGAAATTGAATATGCTTTGACAAGAAGAACTCAGAAGAGAGAGGGATAACGTAAGTGTGCCAAATTTGGACTATCCATACCGAAATAAGAGCTCCAGTGCTGAGATCTTTGAACAAGAAGATTGATTATTTCACAATTTGGTCTCTCTTTTCTCCTCCAAATTCTGGTCTGTGAATTATCTGGGAATTTTAAACATTTAGCAACCTTAGTCATATCTATCCCATGTGTAAAATTCAGTCTTACTTAACACACAGTCATTATACAAATGGTCTGTGCACACAAGAAAGATAAAACTTCACAAATACGTTGGTTTACTATGCCCATACACTGAAGACGTTCCACATGAGCAATGAGCATGTGCACTGGGTTCAGGTTTCCAGGTGTTGGCGGGGGGGTGCTGCAGGGTTGGACTCTGAGGAGAAGCCGGGGCTCGCCAGTGCTAGCTCCAGGCAATTCCAGCTGGTTCCTACCAACCCACCACAGGGCATAGCTGAGCCTCACAGGCAGGGTGGTGGTGGCTTGGGGAAAACATCTTTATGAAAAGGCCAAATGACACAGAAGCAGTGGGTGTGAGAAACAGCTCTGCAGACACCAATTTGAGAGATGGAGAGGGAGGTGCTTCAGGCACAAGAGCAGGTTCACCTGCAGCCCATGGAAAATGCCATGGTAAGGCAAATTTTCCCCCTCAGAGACCATGTTGGAGCAGATACCACACTGCAGCCAGTGGAGAAGCCTGTGCTGGAATAGGTGAATGTGCATATGAAAGACCATAGCAGAGAAGGCTCCTGGCAGGAGCTGCACTTCATAGACACCACCCCATGCCGGAACAGGTTTGCTAGCAGGAACTGGTCCATGGGGGACCTGCACTGGAGCACTCAGTTCTGAAAGTCTCACCCTGTGGAAAGGACCCACACCAGAGCGGTTTTTGAACTGCAGCCTGTGGGAAGGGCCCATGTGGGGAAAATTCATGGATGACTGTCTCCCATAGGTGGGACCCCATGATGGAGCAGACAAATAGCATGAGAAGGAATGAGTGACAGAGACAAAGTGTTATGAACTGATCACAATCTCCATTTCCCATCCCCAGGTACCATGCTAGGTGGGAGTAGAGCAGTTGGGGTGAAGTTGAGCCTGGGGAGAAGGAGGTCTGTGGGACAGATAGTGTTTTACTCCTGTTTCTCACCATTCAACTGTATTTTAGTTGGTGATACATTAAATTAATTTTCCCCTAGTCAAGTCTATTTTGCCCGTGATGGTAATTGATAAGTGATCTCCCTGTCTTTAACTTGACCCATGAGTTTCGTCATCTAACTTTCTCCTTCTGTCCTGTTAAGGGTAGGGGGGGGAAATGTGTGAGGGAGAGAGAGCAAGAGAAGCTTGGTAGGCATCTGTCAACCAGTAAAGGTCTAACTACCACATGTATATGTATTTTCAGGGTGAATAAGGTTTTCAGTGAATGAACAGGTTATCTGTAGGCAGCAGATTGCACACCATCTTGGCTGGGCAAGAGACACTGTGCATGAGCTACATAATATTCATGGACATATTTTTGTCTGACAAATTGGCAGACACTTACAAAGATCTGTAGTCAATCTTTATTCCTGTGTTTATAATTTAGTTGGGTTGAAAAACTTAAATAAAGTTAACATGCTCTCTTAAATATATACATGTATACATATAAAGCTCTATGGAGGTAGTAGTTGCAGGAGAGTAATGGAGAAATGTCCTACAATGGGAAGAAAAACATTTTCAAGAGTGATGTGGGATCAAAAAAAAAAAAAATCTTTCTAACTGAAAACAAGAATGTCAAACTTCTCATTCTTCCTTGTCATTTCTCTCCAAATCTTTTATCTGGGTAAAACTCAAAGTGTTGCATTAAATGGTCAGTACATTGTGCAGTCCTATAGGAGCTGTGATTAGAGAGAGAGAGATATTGATATAACCCAGGCAAAACTGTACAAAATATCTCTCCCCAACTGCTCTGTCTAATAATCGCTGCAATGCTACCACTCTGGCTAATTTTGATTCCATTTTTCAGGTAGAGAATAACCTTTACCTAAGCTTTGGACATACTTTCCTGTAAGACCTTGAGGCCCTTTCACAAACACAAGCATCTTTAAATTATGTTTTTTTTTAAAATTTGTTGTTGTTGCTGTTGTTGTTTTTTTCTCAGAATTATAATCTAAAAATATTTCACCTCTGAAATATTGAAACATATGTGACATATATATTTTCCTACAGTATACATGTGGATATAGCACAAATTTTCTCCTATGTTAAGCTCTTTGATTAGTGCTTAAGTACATAAATATTACAGTAGATTCTTTTTTCCTAATAACTAGATACCCACAGATGAAATTGATTATATCAATGAAAGGTGAAAGAACTAAACCTCTTTAAAAGGTGGTCTACTCTATTTACATTTCTACATATGCATTTATAAACTTATTCTGCATTGAAACAATGCACATAAATGACCATGAGAAATTCAAACTGATTTTACTTCTGTAGAAAAAACAGGCATTTTTCAAACCTGGTATATTTTGATATATAATTTTATTAAAGCAAATTATATTTATCCATAAATTATATAATTACATTTAAATTTTTAATATAATTTGGGTATATATTTTTTTCTATTCCATAAACTAACACCTTATATGGCTCACTGAAGGATATTCACCCAGCATAGGTAATTCAGTGGCATAACACATCCTTATCTCCCTCTTTGCCCCATGGCAGAGCATATGGGACAGCACTAGTGACCATGTCAATGGTCATGAGAAAGTGGGCCAGAAAGCAAAAGGATTAAGCATATGTGGAGAAAATAGTGATAATGAATGTTGAGACTTCAGACATAAACTGGGGATGTCTAGTGTACTTCCTAGAAACCCTGAGAGCAGCTGTGGGCCTGTGTCACCCAAATTACCACTGAGAAAAAGCAGCTGCACTTCTTGAGGAAAGTGTCCCCCACCTCCCATCACACTACCACTCCCTTTGAAAGCTGCCATTCACATACTCTGTGTCATCCTAACATTTATGAGCCGTTAGGTAGGTGTTGTTGCTTACCTCACACGTTTTGCAGATGTTAACACTTTCAGACATGAACATTGACCCACATAAAACCACAGTAAGTTATTTTTCTACCCCATAATCACTAGTCTATTTTTTAACTAGTTCTTTATCCTTTTCTGTGTCTTAATCTGGATGTCTGAAGCTTGTAGTTTTAAGCTGAAGCCTGTCATATAAAACTTGATCAAAGGCTTATACAAATCCAAATAAAATATATTATATGCACAGTTATTATCAACCTTGCCTGTAAAATGAAGATATAGGTACAAAAATCTTAGGATGTAGCAATGTCTTTGCAGGCATTACAATATGATCTGCTACAGAGGACTATTCTTTTGATGTTTCATTTGTAGTGTATATTGTTCCATGAATAAAGTAATCCTCAGTAATTTTTACCCTGCAAAGTACAAAAAGAATGCCAGAGTGCATGAAAGGATAACATAGAATCTGCAGTTTCTCTTTAAAAACAGTGTTGGTTTTGGTTTGGGTTTTGCTGTTGTTTTGGGTTTGTTTGATCCTATATATTTGAGCTAAAGAATTTTTTTTACATTTGTTGCCGAATACTGCAATAAGAACTCTTATGTAGACTTGCATGTCTTTTAAATCTTCTTGTCACTGGGGATAATACAAATTTCTGATAAGGGACAATAATGTATTGTTCTGTGATTCAGGAGGCTCATGTTCTTACTAGTGAGAGAGAGTACTTGGGTACCCAAGTCAGTTGGAGTCTTTGCATGAATTCTAAATTATCTATGTATTTTTAAAATGTGCTCATCACGTCAGAAAGACATGAAAAGGTTTGCAGAACAGCGCAAGGAGAAACTCAATTCCTCACTGTTGTTTTTAAGCCCCTTATTGCTGCTGACCTCCTTGGTCTATTGTTCGGCAAACTGACTGAAGGCAGAGCTTTTTGTCAGGGACCGAAAAGGAGCATTGATTTTGGCAGTTGCTATTCAGTACAGCAGGGACAAGTGTACTATTTGAGGTGGTACTAGCAAGTAAATTACCATTAGCATATCCCAGTTCCTGTACAGACACAACATTACAGTCATTCAGTTCCTTTAAAGTACAGTCCTTTGGGAAAGGTTTTATGTCCCTTCATTCCTCTTTGGATAGCACTGTTCCATTCCAGAACTGGTTGGCTGGATCTCTGTACTGAGCCCCATATTTCCTGATTATATTAACATGAAAGGCATAGCAGAGCTTGGCATCTGTGAGCCCTTTCATACTGATCTTAGTAGTTGATTCTGAATGGTGAAAACTCATGCATTTTTTTTTCCCTCTCAATTCTATTTTATTATTTCACCCAAGGTTCATGGTATATAAAAGAAAAAGAATTAAAAAGCTTAGTATCAATGAATCCTATCTACAATCTACCTACTTTCCCCATAATTAGTAAATTTTTCCCACAGTTATCTAGAAATAATATTGCTTTTTCTCTGCTCCGTATGTCTCTTTCCCAACATGTGATGACTTACTGACCTTCTTATTGGGTCAGTTGCTTTAAGCCTCTAGAGGTTTGATTTATGGTTAGGAAGAACCCATTTACCTACTTTGGGAGACTTCTCCCCATCAAATATTACCCATCATTTCCCCCATAATAAGCCTCTCTCACTTTTGTTGTTATGATGCACCTCATTGTGTCCTACTAACATTCTATTTAGTTTCTTTCTGATAGTCAGATCTGATTAATTCAGTAATTGCAGGCAGATAAGATTAATTTCTTGGTTTTGTCAAGTTTTATGTGAACAATTTCTGGAGTTTTCATAAAGTGTGAGCTGATACATCATGCAGAAAGGAACTTGGAACTTTATTGACTCCAAAATGTAAGACAGCATATGGTGTAAAAATAATTTTTAAATGAAATTTTTTAGGAAAAGCTAGGACAGTTGTCAAGGAAGGGATGGGAAAGAAGGAAAATGTTGTTAAATGCTAAACTTAAAATCTTTACAGCCCAGAATGGATAGCTAGTGAAGGATAACATATTGCTAAGATCTTTCTCTTCTGAATCTTGAGGTAAAGCAAAACAGTAGCATTTCAGATACTGAAATAATTTTCTTGCAGGAAAAAGTGAAAGACTAAAATGTTCCATTATTGCACTGGAGCAGGTAATTAGGAAATTATAGCTATTATGGGTTGATGAAGTAAGTACCAGAACTCTGAAGTATACCTGCCTGTCAACCTTCAGCTTAAAACTTCAGCTAGATTTTTGAAGCGCTGTTCTACATTTTACACTTTCACATTTATTTCTCCCTCCACTTCATATTTAGTTGTTGATTAGGGATGTTTTTTGTTACTAAGGAGTTATGAATAAAATTTAGAGTTCATGATAATGGCAGCTGGGGAGTAATGTAGTCAGAAGACAGAGTGAGGATAGTAAAAAATGATAATAGTAAGCATGGTGAGATTTATGAGTTAAAGCACCTTACCACATGTTTTTGCTTCCACCAAGGACATACTTATCTTGAAAAAAACTGATTAAAAGTAATTGGTAGGATTCTAAAGAAAAGCCTGTGTCATGCTTGTTCACCTTTGTAGCATCAATTACTCCCATGAAGAACATGTGGTAAACATCCAGTCCTGGTCTTATTGTCAACAACGGAGTTATACCATGGACTTGCTTTGAACTCATAAATACATGTGCTGAGAAGCTTCCTGAGAGTAACACCAAAACTCAGTTCCAATAGTGATAAATAAATTTTATTTGAGAACTGGGAAATACTGTTCTGCCTCTAAACTGTGTTTGGCTACCTCTGCAGAGAATGTCCAGTAAGTTGGGGTTCTGATAAGTTATATGGACTTAATTCCATATTGCCTCTTTCTGTACAGGAGTATTTCTTAAAGTACACACCAATGTATGATAGTATGACATCACAAGGGAACTTAGGGTGGAATGGCTACATGAACAAACCACACCACTCAATTAAAAAAAAAAAAATCTAAATTTACTAAGTGGGATAGGTGTAATGATTATATAGTAATTTCTATTTTAAGATTTCTGGGACAAATACACTGTGTAAATGTATTCATGCCTGCTCCTCTCCTCTGGTTCAGATGTCTTTGTTACCATAAAACTAGAGGAACAGGACACGTTGACTTTTCAGTGGTACTGGTGGCTGGCTGGCAGCCTGGCCCCTACAAGCAGCTGTCCCCACTTCAGTTTATCCTTCTGCATGGTGTTGGACATCTATGGATGAGTTCCCCTCCAAGAAGCTAATGATATAACTATTTAATGACTTTGGATAAGCCATCAATGGCTTCTCACATAGCCCTGGACCATTCTCCTTGACTTCCTCCGTATGTTAAGCCGATAAAACAATTGTTATGTGGATGACTGTCTGTCTCACTGTGGTCTCTACTCAAGTGTGCTATAAGGAAGTAATATTATTAACCCTTCATCTGTGCTTCTGTGTTTTTCTTGTACAGGGTTAAACCATTAGAACAAGGCCAACACAGTCCAAGTTAGTGCTTTCGGATAGGCCTACCCACAACAATTATCACCGCTTTTTTGTTTTCCCAAGTGGCTGCCGGATCAGTCTTAAAAGCTGGAACCAGGAAGATACAGTTCAAGATTCTTTTGTCTGAGTATTCTTTTGGGTAGGGTTCACTCATATACCTGAAACAACACACTAGTGTTGCCAGGTTACTATGCTGTGGAAGTTTTAACTACATCAGAGACATTTTTGTGTGTCAGAAGGATAATCTGAAGAACTGGGAAGGTATCAATGGGTACAGGCCAGAACAGGACCTGACTCAGGAAATTATTGTTAGTTCTTGGCCATGGTCCTCAGCTGATATACAGCTGTTTCCTTAACTCAGGAAGTATTAATGGAGACTTTTAATGGTCAAGTTACCAAAAGATCAGAGATCAACATGGATATAATTAAAATGTTACTATAATTTCCTATTTTTGTAAAGGAAACCAATTTAATTTGGTTCACTTGCCGTTCTTGTATTTTGATAATCATAGATACATAGGTTTTCTATAGACACAAATAAACACTGAAGAAACTGTCAAATGTAATGTGTATTGTTTCATCTGTAATTTCAAAATTTAGTGAGCCTATATCCAGCAATTTATACCACCAACAATAATCATTAATGACGGTCAGTTTAGAAGTAGTGTAGTAACTTAATACATTAATGTTAAGTTTGGTTTATAACAAAAAGTTCCAGTTTATAATCAAGGAAAAAAAGGCACAAAGTGGTGAAGTGGCTTCAACATTTTGCGTCTGCTAACCTGTCTGTGACATGGTATTTCTCCCTTGAATCAGAACCCAGTGCTTCATGCACTATACCATGATCCATGATATACTTAAAAATCTTTGTTCCTAACAACTAAATAGAATTATTTAACCAATAAATACCAACCTACCTTATTACATATCTCAGCTATTAACAGAATTAATGTACCAAAATAAGATGATGACTACATGTTAACTCTTTAAAGTTCTTGATTTCTGAACTCTGAATTTGTCTTAAAGAAATATTGCAGACAATATCTCTTTTAGCTTTCTGAAGACATTTATCTCTTCAGAGGTAAGGTGCACAAAATATCTTAGGAGGCAGAGAAATAAGGTATTTCTAATATTGTGTTTTATTGAATGTAGTAGTTTATACATACCTAGGTATTGGATTCTGTACTTACTATACTTATTCCTGGACTTCAGCAGAAATTTTGAGTGATGGGAACTGAGAGGCCAAGCTCAAAAAATGTTTAAACTTGGAGTTCCCAGAGTCACCATCCTTGGAGGTATTTAAGAGACATGCGGATGAAATACTGAAGGACATGCTTTAGTGGTGTTATTAGCAAGGTTAGGTTAATGGCTTAACTTGATGATCTTGATGATCTTGATGAGCCTGGAGAAGAGGAGGGTCCGAGGAGACCTCATTGTAGTCTTCCAGTACCTGAAGGGGGCCTACAAGGAAGCTGGGAGGGGACTTTTTACAAGGGCCTGTAGTGACAGGACAGGGGCTAACGGGTTTAAATTGAAAACAGGGAGGTTTAGATTAGATATCAGGAAGACGTTCTTCACAGAGAGGGTGGTGAGGCACTGGAACAGGTTGCCCAGAGAAGCTGTGGATGCCCCATCCCTGGAAGTGTTCAAGGCCAGGCTGGATGAGGCTTTGAGCAACCTGGTCTAGTGGAAGGTGTGTCTGCCCATGGCAGGGGGGTGGAACTAGATGATGTTTAAGGTCCCTTCCAACCCAAACCATTCTATGATTCTATGATTCTATGATCTTAAAGGTCTCTTCCAACCTAAAACATTCTATGATTCTCTGAACCTGCGTAAGGCATTGCAGAATCAGAGTTATATGGTTTCTGTGTAGACACCACACAATAAAATATCATCTTTTACATGCTGTGTAAGAACTTACAATGAGCTTAAGTATATTGAGCAGAGACATAGCAAGAAAAGTCAGAAATTGACTGGCTTCAGATTCAGAGCTAATAAAGGTGATTTCTCATTACTCAGTCCTTCTCATTTTTTAAAATTTCCTCTAAATAAATTGATCTGATATTACAGTATAATATGAATATTCCTATTTATGCTAGAGGACTTTTCTTTTCTGTGTTTTTTTACAACTGATTTTCAAATTGAAAGGCGTATTAAAAGGAAGTGTTTAATTGTGGTGACAACTTAACCTAAATGAGTTCAGCATTCCTTTGGGAATATAAAATAGTTCATCAGGTCTACAATTATTTTTTTTTCCAAGGAAGAACCTTGCTGATTTATTTATAATATTCAAAACCAATTAAAATGTCTTCTAATTATTAGGAATACTTAATCTTCTCTAAGGCAATATCAAAGTGAAAATAATTAGAATAACAACAGTTGAGTGTAAAGAATAGCTATACTAATTGTGAGACATCATTAGAAAAAAATTGGGAAATTTACCCACCATTTTGATAATATCCTCAGGTTGCTAAAATTATCAGTGTTTTCTACTTGAAAATATATAAGAAAGGTGTAAAAAAGTATATACTTATAAACTTTCCCCAAGTAGTACAGATTAGAGAATTTGGGAGAGAAAGAAATGCATACTTGCTGTTTTATATCTATATAAACTCCACAAGATGTACCACCTACACTGTAGCTACACCACAGCATAGTTTAAATCTGTTGTGTAAGGACCTAGTTTTAAAATACAAAATTAGTGGTTACAAACTATTTTTGTAATCTCTACAATGTAATTGTCCTGCCTGGTTTATGAAAATCTAACAGTGTTTTTCATGTGTTCTTTTGGAATCAATTTATTAATTAAAAAAATTAGGTCAACTCCATCGACCTAATTAACTCTAATAAAATCAACTAGGTCACGATTAAGATTCTCCTTTCACATAGGTGTTTTCTCTCTCTTCAGTGTCATTTGTAATTTAAGTCTGCAGGGCTAGTTATTTCATAATCTTTGCAGTTTATTCTCTGTCACCTGATCTGCTTGTTTAACAACAGTGTGAGTAACACAGCTAACAGAAGCCAGGAACGAACTACTTGAAATGCCAAATCTAGCAGCTGTATTATGTGTCATTTGTGGTCTCTGAAAATATGAGGGAGAGCAA
The DNA here is from genome assembly GCF_000690775.1 of Eurypyga helias. NCBI lineage: Eukaryota > Metazoa > Chordata > Aves > Eurypygiformes > Eurypygidae > Eurypyga > Eurypyga helias. The sequence continues at coordinate 96,165 of NW_010268618.1, forward strand.
TATATGTGCTAAAGAATGAGAAAAGTTTCATCAGTATGATGAATAAATAATGTATAAAGAACGAAAAAAGTCTCATCCGTATGAAATGAACCTCACAACATTGTCACTGAATGTTCCAAGTAACCAACGAGGTTACTGTTTTTTGTGGGTTGAGCTTCAAAAATTTGTCAACTATCAGGTTATAAAGTGCTGGTTTCATGAGTGTTAATGGGCTAGGTTTGTTGTATGGAAGAACTGTGTTGTTGTAAGACCACTGTCTGCAGTAGAGAAAAGAAATAGCAAGTTACTTCATCATTAAATTAAAGCATAAAGATTTTCAGAACAAGAATGGTTCATCTTTTGTTTTAGGTTTATACTTACAAGAAGCTTGTTAGAACAGGATGTTGAGGTGTCTAGATAGCACTCTATGGAAAGATCCGAAGTATTTAATCTAAGCTATTTTTTGAGGTTTCAATGATAGGTGGTTAACAGGGGAGGATAAGCCACCTAGATGATGTGTTATCCAACCTAGGTACCTATTTTAAGAGTGGATAAGGCACTTTCTTCTTTATATATGTCTGCTTCCTAAGAGACCTTAAACAGCTTAGATGAGAAGTCTAATTTTTCAGATGATTAGAGTTAAGAGTGCTATAGTAAGTAAATTGTTATAGTATATTAATCATGCTTGTTACAGTCTGGCAATAGGCCAGACTGTCTAATAATTCCTTGTCCAGAAGAAATAACATAAGAGAAACCTTAAATAACCCTTGAACTGAGTGCCCCATGGGAAAACAGGCAATTCGGAAAGATTTAGCTAGGATGTGTCTTAGTTGTAGGAAGCTATGTTGAAAGAGACAGAAAAGTTTCCAGATTCCAGAACGCCTAAGTATGTCAAAAATACTTCTGTTGAGTACTAAGATGACTCAGTTAATACAGAATAGTGATCATCTAGTAATTATATTTGGTGTGAAAATAAAAATACCAGATGAAAGATGTTTAATGCCCCCATAGCACATTTTATATAGGCCCTAAATATTGCTGTTTCCACAAGTTTTACTAGAAGAAAACAAAAAGTTATGGGAATCGATTCCACTCAGAAGCCATTGTTGGTAACAGTCAATGTCATAAAGCTCCTTGCTTGGCCAAAGATGTCTGCAGTACTGCAGAACCCATGATCCCCTTTTCATATAATGCATGTTGTAATCTGTTTTCCTCTTCTAGGATGGCCTGAAGTGCAAATGATATATGTTCTGTTTCTTCTGAGGATACTAAATAGAATTGAAACCTCCTATGTATGATTTGAATATGATTTTGGCAGACTCTGCTCCATGTTGTTCTACTATTCTTATCTATTTATTTATAGTTTTACAGAGTTTACTTCAGAAAGAGATATTTTATAATCAAGTCAAAGCTAATGCATAACTTCACAGAATTAATTCACCAAATAATAAGTAACTATAAACACAATTACAACAGAGGAATTTTCCTTCTTAGAAATCCAATAAAACAGCAATAATCAATAACTTCGTAATGAATTGTAGTTCTCTGGAAAGTACCTTACACTGATCTGTTACCTTTTTTTTTTTTCCCCTAATGAAGGATAGGTAGAGAATGGTCACTGACATTTATATAGAAATTTCTATTCTATATATGCAATATCACCCTGTGACCGTTTATCCTTCCCCCTATTATTCATCAGTACATAAATACATTATAATTCAGTCTACAGCAAGTCACAAAGAGTTGTCTATAAATTATAATAAATTAAGTCACATAATATCTAGGTTGTAGTGTAAACCCAGAGCTATCTGGTGAGACAATTTGGACATTTAAATTGTATGTAGTTTTCCATTATCTAGGAAACAACCTGGTGCTCCAGATAGCAACTGCGATACACTTATAAACACAAAACATGTAATGGAAGGAACTTTCATCTTTTAAAATTTTTTATTTTCTCATGAAACAGAGGCTGAGTATTTTCTGAGCATAATGCTTTCCAAAGGGCAGAAAACTAGGAAAAATAGTACAGTGATCTTAGAGGTATGTTGAAATGACACAAGTTTTATCAGCTATCTATACATCTCTGTTTCTAAACGTTCTTGTTGCTATGGAAATTAAATGACTCTTTATTTTAACACTTCTGCATGTGACCTCAACTCTGTAAAATAAGGACTTGTTACGCTGGAGCAACTCTAACATGATTATACTCAAGGAACTTAATATAGCGGCTTTAGCAGCAAGATTAGCAAACAAAGTGAAGGAAAATACCAAGACGTGTTACAAACCATAATGGAATTTCACTCAGCAAATAGAATTTTTACTTTTTTTATTCTCTGACATTAGCTTTTTTTTTTTTTTTT
>NW_010268619.1:0-8360 GCF_000690775.1 Eurypyga helias
GCCTGTAGTTTCCCGGGTCCTCTTTTTTCCCCTTTTTAAAGATGGAGGTTATGTTTCCCCTTTTCCAGTCATCGGGAACTTCATCAGGCCACCACAACTTCTTGAATATGATGGATGGAAGTTTCACAACTTAATCCACCAGATCTTTCAAGACCCACAAATGTACTTCATCAGGTCCCATGGACTTGTGCACGTTCAGGTTCCTCATGAACCTGATATCACTGATGATGGGTGGCTCTCCATTCTCCCAGTCCCTGCCTTTGCCCCCTGTGACTTTGGGGGGGATGGCTTGCACCCTTGCCAGTGAAGACTGAGGCAAAAAAAACATTGAGTATCACATCCTTCTCTATGTCCTGCTCTCCCATTTCCTTCAGAAGAGGGTTCACATTTACCCTGATCTTTCTTTTATCCCCTATGTACCTATAGAAGCCCTTCTTGTTGCCCTTGATGTCACTGGACAGATTTAATTATGTCAGGGCTTTGGCTTTCCTAACCTGATCCCTGACTTGTCAGACAACTTCTCTGTAATCCTCCCAGGCTCCCTGTCCCTGCTTCCACCCACTACTGGTTTCCTTTTTGCACCTCAGTTTGTCCAAGAGCTGCTTGTTCATCCATGCAGTTCTCTTCTAAAACAAGAATTCAGTTCCATCAGAAAGTCCCCACAGCTATCCCAAAAAGCATTTGATCATCAGCTTGTCCCTGGTCCTCTTGGTTAATCTGGGTGGTCCAGATTCTGTGAGATGGGTACCTACTTTTGACACTAGTGAAACCAGACAAGAATGTTGAAATCTACTGAGCAGCTGCAGGGTCTGGGGAGGTATTTTATTTCAGTCACTTTGTTTCATTGCTCAGATTAATAAAAAATGGGTTTAATGTGATTTGGACCAAATGATATTTCAAAAAGAAACAGCTTTTCCCGCAAATTGGAATCCCAGATTTCTCGACAGGTCTGCCTAGCACCAGGTGGTCTCTACATACTACTGTGATGGTAACATGTTCAAGTTGCCCCAAGTTCACATTGCCTCAGTATTTGTAGTATTCCCCAGAAGAATATTAAAGAAATATTTGCACTTGTTAGAATGTGTGAAGACAGAAGTAACATTGTTTAATTATCTAGAGAAATTGACAAGTTTATTAGGACCATTGCATTTATTATGGCTTGCTCATAGTTGTTAATATTATTCACAGAAATACATAATAGCTCATCCAAAACACAAGCTTTTTTTTTTTCAATGGAACACATCACCATCATGTTATACTTTATAATGCTTTACACTGCAGTTGTACAGTGTATGCTGACAGATATCCACAAGTTAACAAGTCTAACTAGACTGCAAGTATGCAGAGAAAGGCAACTTGGGATTGTTTGTCATGATGATATGATTCAGACTGTTTAGACGGATTAATGAAACTGTCTTGGCAAGGGGCATTTTTGCTTCCACTTAGTTGAATAAACTTCTGCATGCTATCTGCAATGTTTGATTACAGTCTGACTGTGATTAAATTTGTCACACAAAGTATTTGATCTACAGTTTATTGTACACTTGAGATGATGTAATCAATGACACACTGCAATGATGGTGAGCCAGGTGATGCATTACGAAGGGTCTTCATGTGAAAGGACACACATATGAAAACTGGGAGCAAAGGTCTGAAACTACCAAGTCCAGCTTTACTTCCTGACAACTAAAGAGTGAGCTGCAAAGAAAGGTGAACCACCTGTTTGGTTGCCTACAAATTCAGGTAATATTGGAATATATTATTTTACTGAATCTGCCCTGAAGCCTTCTATATTGACTGACATCTATAAAATGAGCATAGTATCATTCCTCCATCTCACCAACTCATGAAAACAAATATATTAAACTGTGAAAAAATTTTAGCTATTGTGGTAATTTATAGCGTGAAAAATCCCAATACTCAGTCATCACTGAATAGACGATCCTGCCCCGGATAGCTATGCTACTCTTGTTGTTTCTCCAGCAACCACGCTGCACTGAGGAAAAATGACCCACTGCCTAACTACTTAGTTATACTCATCTTGTTCATGTTATACTGCCTCAAATTTACAGCACAGCTCTGCACACACCCATTATTAATCCTCGTAGCATAGACAGTTCCAACGAGCTAAGAATACAAGAGCCTGAAGCATCCATCCATAGAGTGTTCCAAAATGGATGATTTATTTGTAAATAAATAAATAAAATATCATATTTCAGGAAGTTTAATAAGTTTATTTATATTACAGAAGTCTGAGCTTTGGGAATATCATTTTGGGATTTCTACCTCTTCACATATTGTGCCATAGTCAGCATTTTAACAAAAGCTGTTATCATCAAAACCTGTATTTATTACAAAAAATAGGATGAGGAGAAAAAGATTGTAAGAAGTTGAACAACCCCACAATACTCTTCCCAGAAGGTGATCTACAGAAGTAACATCTCCTAAACACAGTTTCTCAGACTTCCCTTTGCTTTCTCCATTGCAGTAAAGGACCAACATTTTACCTTACATGCAACAGGTTGTAGGTCTCTCTCCCAGACTTTTGCTCACAGAAATGTAAGTTAAGATGAAGAAAAAGTTTGGTTAAGTAATTCCATTCACTGCTGAGATGGCAGATAAGGCAAAATGGCTCTGCAGCATCAGCTTCATTGTCCATTGGACTACTGGAATTCTCCTCATGGACTGTCCAAGTTTCAATACTTTAAGTATCTGGACTGTCACTGCATGATGAGATTGTAAAGGAGAGAGAATTAAATATGTCTAAAATAACCTAAACCAAGATTTTCAAAACAGCTTCACACTAGGCAAGTTGAATTTCTTCTGCCCAAGCTCAAAAAGGTCCTGATCAGCAACAATCCAAGCTCAAATACATGCAGACTTCTCAATACCTCTCGTTGTTGTCAGTTTTTGTTTGCTCCATGAACAAACTCGCCAAGGAAATTTCCTCTGACCCTCTCTTCACCTCCTTGCTTCAGGCTCTCTTTTTTCTTAGGGAGTAATGTCAAGCTGAAATACAACACTCAGGTTGTTCTTTTGTTTGTCTATTTTTTCTGTGAAGCAAGATGAGCACCAAGCAATGTTCCTTCTTATGTGCATGTTTATCAACACTAAAAATACAGCACCTAAACATGTGCAGTTATAAAAATGGGATTGATGGAAAAATTGCAAACTACTAGTACAATTTCCTCAGAGGAGCACTGAGAGGCAACTTACACTGTTGTCTATCCACAAGATGAATGAAGATTTTGGCTGCCCTTCAAAAAATCCCTTTCCAACCTACACCAATCCAACCCAAAACTAGTGCTTCCAGTAAGGAAAGTCCAGAAACTGTTGTCTGTCTGATTGCAGCAGAGGGAGAACACTTTCAGTGGAGAACCATCAGCTATGGAGTTAATTTCTTTGTTGGTCCAACAGACCTCAAGTGTCCTGACCTTCAGGGCACATTACCAGCTGAAGCCTTCATAAGGAAAAAGAGTAAATATGATAGGTTAAGCTCTTATTCTAGGAGGAACTGGAAGTGGCTCACACAATAAAGGTTGCCTAATACTTTCCATCATGAATTGCCTAATACTTTCCATTAGAAGCACCTTTTTTAAGAATCTTTCTGTATACTACTTGGACCATGATTATTGTACTTCTGAATATATTCATATAGATTTTTTCTTTTCTTTCCTACCCTCTTTTGATAGCAAAATGTCAATCGATTCTGATAGATCAAAGATTCTGTTGTATTTTTCAGTTATTGTTGTTAAGAATTCTGTGTATTTTAAGTCCTTTATTGCTGAAAGTAATATACTTCAAGAACAGGAAGCAAGGAAATGGGGTACCTCTTGAGATGTGCACTAATCACTTTTGTAACCAAGGTGTCAAGAGAAATAATTAAACCAGACAGCATGGTGCTCATGGTATGAGACAACTAAGTTAAGATCAAAGCCTGTGGACACTTACACTATATGGAAACTGTACAATCTCTTTGCTAGCATCTTCTGTCTGGAAAAGAAACTGAGTAGCAGGGCCACCTTTGTTTCCCTCTATTTTCAGCATGTGTAGCATTTTTCTGTTTGCTCATATTTCCACCTCATATAGGCAAGTCCTAGTCTTCTATCCACCACACCAGACTGAAAGATCTTCAGCTTGAAAAAAATGGACCCATGTTCCAGGGAAGTTTGGGCTCCAGAAACAAACATTGCTGGAAAATCTTCCCAGTAGTGCTTCATCTCTATATTTATTTCTATCTCTTCTTTAGAAAGAGAAGCTAAAGCAAGATAATGGGAACAAACATCCAAAGCCACTTCATCATTATTTACACAGTTTGTCCTCTTCATTTTACTGGAGGAACTCCTCCAGTCCCAGAAAAAAGCAACTGTATATTCTTCCAGGTAGAGTTCATGTGCCCCTAGGTCTTAAAAGAACTGACAGTGTCCCTCTTTCACAATTCTTCGCTAGCATTAGTCCAATACTTCCTGTGATCAGAGGGAGGCAATCACAGCAGCCCATTAGTGGCCTCCTGAAATGCATGAACATTCATAAGAGAATACTTTCATTCATGGTCCATTACAGGGCTGAAGTTGAGCAGGCGCCATTGGTACCTCTATTTCCATAGCTTTATGAAATAATGCAGAAACTTCGGGAAAAAAAAAATCACTGAGGGTTGTTTTTTTTTTTTAATTCATGTCTGAGCTAGTATATTTATAGCATTTCATAAATAAAAAGACCATGAAGCAAAAATAAACACTACACTTGAAAGTAAATCAGGCCAGTGGTTTAGTGGCAACTTCAGAAGTGGGTAGTGGGCATATTGTATGCATTGATGTTTATTTATGTTTGTCACCCTCAGTCCGGAGGTAAGCTATAAAATATATCATTTCTTCAGAGGCTGGTTTCATCAAATATTCAGACGTGAGGTTTACTGAGGTAACTGTCCCAAAGCCAGTCATAGTAAACATCGGATTAGAATCTACATAATTTGAAATGTTTCCGTTATTAATCCATTCCAGTATTCAAAGATGCTACAAGTGGACATAGGTCATTTCCACAAAAAAATAAAAGATTTTTGCATGCACACACAGGCTCACATACAAACACATTTAGGGTTTGTACTGGGTACTTTTAGTCAAATGGAAAACTCATGTTCACATCCCAGACACCCTTCTGATTGTCTGCAAAGAGTCTTTTCTCTTTTTTTCTTCAGATTTCTTGTGCCTAGCTTGAGGACTAGATCTTTTGAAATTTAATACTATTTTGAGATTACTTTCTATATTTGTCAGCTAGTTCTTAAAAGTGCAAAATTTCACCCAAGGTATTTTGCAAACATGTTCACCAAAACGAAAAGACATTTAATTCCTGCTTCTCCTGTTCGCCTCAGCAACATGTCCAGATTCATAAAAACCTGAATTAACCCAACTCACTAAAGATTCACCATATTACAGGCGAATTGTACCAATGATAAAGAAAATCACATGTGGGTTAAAATAAAACTCCCGTAAGAAGCACTGAGTATGATCACATTCATGGTACTGTGACCCTGGGTTTATTTCTGCCACAGCCATCCAGTTTTCCCAAGGGCCAAGTTCAGAGTGGCATTTTGCTCTACAGAATATGGGGTGATAGGGACTTGTAGGAGAAGACCTGACATTTGCAGCATTTGTGGAAAACAAAACAAAATATCTAGTAGCTCTGTTAAATAGAGAATAGTAAATTAATATGTCTGAAAGATGGGCGAGTTCTATCTGTTTTTCTAAAGGAAACATTACAGGCAATACCGAGGTTTTTCAGGCAGCTCCTTCTACAATTGCCCTCCCTGGGATCTTGCAGGGCACTGTATCAGGCCCTAATTATTTGCTGCCAGAGTCAAGCAGCCTGGATGCTTTCAAGCTGCACTTCCCCAGCAGAGATGCTGGTGCTTCTGTCGCCTGAAAAGGCCTCTTCTGCACGCAGACAGGGCCATCTTTGATCTCAGCTGGGGGTCCACTGTTAACTGCTGCTGGGAAGCAGTTTCAAATCAACAGGTCAACCAGATCTTTTGAAGATTGAGCCATTTATTCAGCAACAAGAACAGCAACCACAGGCAGCCAGAGGAGCATAAATTTTATGCCTGGTGTTGGCCATTAAAACAGGGCTTTACTGTTTGTGGTCTCGAGCTTACTCAGTAGCACCATTGGAGCAGTGTGGTGATAAATGCGCATTCATCGCTGTTGTATAATTTGCTTACTGAAGGGCGTGTTCAGCATGGCAGTTTGAGGACAGACGCGTGACTGCAGGTCTGTCCAGGCACCATTGTGTCACTCGGTTCAGGAAGGGTGGGAAGGCAAAAGGGCCACAGTGACAGCTGTGGTGGATCTGCCCAAGCTGGAGGAACTGACGTTTCCACCACCATTCACAGTTCTAACAGACGGGCAGCTCCAGGGTTAACTTGTGCTTGCCTCTGTTGCAAAAATTTAGGAAAAAATATGAACATATCCATATTCTAGGCTGAAATTCTACTATCAGTGCTTCAACGAAGGCTTTCAACGGCACTGAGTAACCTTATGATGTAGGTGATGACATACCTGTGCCAGAAACATAAGGTCAGATACTCACTTGTTTTCTCTCCAAATTAAGTTCAATACGACTGCATCGTGAACATTTATCCTTTACTGCCCAGGATCAGAATATAAACATGATTTATAGAAAAAAGTGGCATTTTAAATAGTTACCGTGAAATGTGTTTTGATTCTTGGCATAAGTGGTTTAAATGTGTAGCTCTCAAAGGCAGTTCTACATATTTGTAATATGGTACCTATGATGAGGTGGCTTCTAAGTGTGCAATATTTAGTAACAAAATAAGGCAGCTGGTCTTATGGGATTTTTTTTCTTCTTGTTTATTTTTTTTTCCCATGAGTACAAGCCAGATGTAAGAGTCTGAGGGAAGGCTATACTGTCTTTTCAACCCCTGCCATAGGCCCAAATCATTCTGTCTTTAAGCAGATTACATCCTGTGGAAAGATACTTTTGCATGCTAGACTTAGTGTTAATCCACAAGAATATTATAAAAAACAGTAAATGAGCAGAAGAAAAAAACCCAAAAACTTCCCCTTTGGATTGTATGTTTTTATTACAATCAGGAAAGTAAAGCAGAGCTAGGAGGAAATTAGGATTCTCTGCAGGTACTGTTAGTTTTGGAAGGTAGTAAGCGTATGGCCATGTCATTAGAGATTATATTTTTGCACTCGAATCCTTTAACAAAATTACATTTGGCAAGTGGAAGAACAGTGTCCCCTGAACACACAAATATCCCTTCAGCAGCTTTTCCAAAATGGTGTTTCAGAATCCTCTCTCGCTGTCTAGCCATCCTGTTCCACCGCCAGGCTTTATGGAAGTTCAATAAAAAGCATATTGTGATGGTCTGTAACATGAATGTAAGAAAACCTGCTGTTGTTGTGGTAAAGGCAACGTCCACAGATTTATTAGGAATGCTCTCATTCCTGGAAGTGCCAGCTATTCCTGTAACTCACTGCCGCCAAGGTTTTAACCATATTCTTGTTTCATGCACACATTACAGAACGGAAAGCCATGGCTGCAATCCGGCCGCGGGGATCAGTTCTTGGTTTGTTATTGGATCATATCATTTTACAGTTTGTCTTGTGTAAAGGGCAATCTAGAAAGCTGCTGAGAGTTTAGCTTCCCACGGCTGTTGTTAACGGCTAAGCTTTGTAACTGTAAAGGGCTTGCATTAAAGTTTGTATTGAAGTCATATTTTAATGTGTAATAAAATATACAATAAATCATTGAAGCAAGGAGAAAATGGTTAGAAAGTATGACAAGGAAAGGAATTTTTCCATTTATTTATTTATTTTTTTACTGCTTCTCCCTGTGGACTACTGTTATTTTTAGAAAGGATGGGAGCAGACCTGTATCAAGAAAGGATACAGTGTGCACCCATTGCTGGAACATGGTGCTCCAGCCCACTCTCATGTACTCTATATACCTCACGGAGAAAGTGTACATCAGCTGTGCAGACAGAAGAATAAGGCAAATGCTGTGTACATCATCTTTTAAATCTGTATTTGACAGCCTAAATTGACTAAAAAACCAACGATCATCTAAAAACTGGTTCTTGCTCTGACTTGAGAAAACTTGTGCGAAAAATTTGAAATTGAGTTTCCTTATCCAGTATCATCACAATAAGCATGAAACTATATCACAACATATAATTACTGTGTGTAATGTTAGAGTTCTATAGTGGTAGGTCTCAAATTCCTTTCTTTTTCCTTCCTTATTTATAGTTTTTCTCTTACAGCATTTAGCTTAGTGAAGAGTGAAACCTTCAAACCACCAAGGGGAAAACACGGTGTATTCGTACCTCCATATGTAAGCAG
>NW_010268619.1:8423-15981 GCF_000690775.1 Eurypyga helias
TAAAACCCCCCCCATTCTCAACCCCCCTGCCATGGGCAGGGACATCTTCCACTAGACCAGGTTGCTCAAAGCCACATCCAGCCTGACCTTGAACATTTCCAGGGATGGGGCATCCACAGCTTCTCTGGGCAACCTGTGCCAGTGCTTCATCACCCTCTCCGTGAAGAAATTCTTCCTGATATCCAATCTAAATCTACCCTCTTTCAGCAAAATACTTCAAGTACTACTTTTTTTCCTTGATTGTGCATTTTTCCTTATAGTAAAGGCTAGGATTACTGCTTTCAGTGTACCACCAAATTTTTCCCAACAAAGATACATGGTATATTGATAAGTTGTTTATCCACAGTTGTCATGTTGATATTATAGAGTAACAGTATCAGCCATGAAAGTAATTTATATAAGAAAATGTTCTGATGTGCTTTTAGTTTATCTGGTTGACAGTGTTTTATTGCAAAAAGTCCCTTTATGAAAATTTTGATGTGTTTTATATTGCTGGTGTATCCCATACTTTCCACATTTTTCATGTGGTGCTTCATTCTGGTTTGTGTTAGGATACCATAAATTGTTCCTCAAATTAGTCCAGCTTCAGAGCTTTTGACCACAGTTATCAGTTCAAGAAATATTGCCTCATTCATAAATCATATTTCATATTGGGACAAATTAATGTGCTATCTCTGAATCTTTGAAGAATTCTGAAAGTTTAGCATCCACTCCTTACAATGTTTTGCTATAAATCTGTCTTTTGGATAAGACATGAAGAAGCAAGAATTCTTAGAAAAGGAGTAGTCTTTTGATTTTTATCTTTCTTCCCTGATTTAAGATTTTTATTTTTAGTGACCAGATAAAAAATGGAAATATTGGACATAACTGCTACTCACAAATCTCAGAAATCTTCAGAGATGTGTTTCATGTTCAGATTTAATGACCAAGATCTTATAATGCAGAAAAATAAGTATATATAAGAATATCACATATTCAGGAAACTGAGATGATTATTCAGTGCTGGATTTTCAACCACGGACATAGATCTTTTCACACAGAATACTGTTAAAACTGCAAAAAACTGTCATCTCCCATTCCCAATCATGTAGGGATCATTCCATTTCTCAGATTTTACACTTTTGTTCAAAAAACTCATAATTATCAATAGTTATTAATATTATGTGTATTAAATCATCACATAGAGGGTCAAGTGAAAATTAATCCCATTTTTTAGAACTCATAAAAATATGAAATTTATATTGTCTGGATTAACACTGAAAACCAAAAAACATCCAAAGGATAAGCAAAGAAATAGATAATAGCTAGCCCAAACAGCTCAGCAGATTGGTAAGAAGGCTGGGAAAAGATTCAGGTCTCCCAGTTTCCAGTGTAATGACTTTTCCCTAAGATCAAGGTGGACTCAAGATTCCCTTCAGGTTTACTGGAGATTTTCTGAATTGAGTATCTTGAAATACTTGTGGTCCCTGTGGGAGAGAGGAATGTTAGTTGTTACATGGAAGGCCGAGATTGCTGCCCCAAAGACATTAGGATTAAAACGACTAGTCAAATCATTACGTCCCCCAGCAAAAAAAAGCCTACTAAGAAAAACACATGAGGCTTCAGATTATTTAGAAGATGTGTTTAAAATATGTGAATTTCATGAAGAGTTCATTTAAACAGAAAAGTGAACTTAAGGTTTAGTGTCTCATGGATCTTTTTGTTCCTAAGTGCATTGGATCTTTCATTTGGGAACCTGTAATATAAATGTAATACTACACTTTCAGGGAAAGTGTTTGGACTTTTTTGGTTCAAGTGCATTGTCACTTTCATTATAAATGCAATTCTTCAGTTATAGCCCAGCCATGAAAATTTTCTGAAGGCTATAATCTGGCAAATAAGATCTTAGTTTGGAAGTCACAATAAAAGATAAAATTAAAACATACTTCAGTGTTTTCCAGTGGAGGGAATAACAATTAAAACCAATAAAAATACTAAGAAAGAACAGCACTTGTTTAGGTCTGTATATTTATAATCAGTCTAGACAAGTATAACCTCTTGAATTTACCCACACTGCATAGTTTGGAGTTTTGCAGGCGCTCTCAGCTTAGCTATCAATGTCAAAAAAACCCATACAGAAACTTGCTGAAGAGTTCCGCTGCTGTTTTTCAGAAGATGTGTCACAGTCTTTAACCTGAGAGTTTACATTTGATAAAAAACCAAGTAGAAGTCAACAATTCCTTTTTTTTTTCAGACAGAATAAGTTTTGTAGTAAAACAAGACTGTTATGATGATGAACAACAAAACTTTCTATAAACCACACTGAATTATGTTTAAAATATTATAAACAACATTTAAACAAAGTCAGGAAAGTTGTTTGGGTTTTGTAACTTCCTGGTTTGTTAGTGACCAATATGTATCAGTGTAAAGTTTTGGTGCGATATCCACGTCTGCATTTCAGTGCTCCCACACAACCTGCTGCAGAAATGGCATCTTTCCCCAGATACCAAAACATTCACCAGCAAGTGAACAAAGAGGGACCCTTGCAGCTACCAGAATTCATGTCTGTACATGAATACCTGGCTTGTCCTCAGCTGCTCCAAGCAGGAATCTCTCACCTGCTGCTGAAGCAGCACAAGTACTCAGATCACTATGTAAAATACCCATTTCCAGGGTTTCTACAAAGTCTGCACAGCACAGCCCACTCACTGCAAGCCTGGCTGCATCCAGTACAAGCAAACAGACAATTGACTGCCCAATACTCTCAGAGGATCAAAATCACCATCCAAAGCAGCTGAATGACCTCCATATCCTGCAGAGAGAAAAAGAGAAAAAAAAAAACCACCCACCATGCATTGGTTCAACTCTTGCTTAATTTTTAAGCACTTATATAGAATCCTTTACCTTGAGTAAGTTGGTAGCTCCACAATCAGTACATCAGAGAGGTAGAAAGACAGAAAAATGAGAGGGAGATGCTAAAGCCAAGAAGGGGAGGATAGAGGATATCCTCAAAGCAGTTCAAGCCTGGAATTTAAGAGTGTTTATTACAGGTACTGGTCAAATGTTCCCTCTGTTACAGTCCAAAAACTTTTCCTGAAGGAAAACAGCTATGTGTTCTCTTTTACAAACAAAAAAACAACAAACAAGCAAAGTCCACAACAGAAGAGTGGTTCACTAATTGCTTGAGAAGGATGAATGGAAGAGAAGGTGGTAGGCCTCTCCATTACACAATAGCTCAATGATTAGACCTCTCACTCGACATATGGGAGACCCAGATTCAATTGATTCCTCAGATTCTGAGGTTTCCAACTTGTATCTCTCATGATGGTAGCTGAATTGTCAAATTATAGGCAATTTGTGGTAAGAAGGAACAATGTACTCATCAGGCCATGCTGGAGCAGTTCCACTGGTCACTGAATGCAGTGGGCCAGGGAGAAACAACAGAAAGGGTCAGGATTACCCAGCAGAGTGATTGGGTTTTCTGTCCCTGAGCACATGCCAGTCTTGCCCTCTTCTGGGATTATTTACATGACTTCTCCAATGCGTGCTTGGTTTCCTGTTGCACATCTACCCAGTGAGTGGTGATGATGTACCTTTGAACTGCTCCAGATTCTGTGGGTCAATCAACACCATGTATTCAGCCAAAACTTGTTTTCTTCTGCCTACAGTACCTGAGATTTAAGGGAGGCCTTGATCAGCCCCCAGCTTCATGGGCATGCAGGCAGCTACAGCAGGGCTCTTCAGGAGTCTATCCAAAAGCTGCTCCATACCTAGCTGTAAGAAACGCAACCAAAACTAACAGCACTGGCTGGGATATTGGTGATAAATTATTTAGATCCTTTATTTATTCTACCTTTTCAATTATTTTAAGTTCAAGGGCTTTTGTGCGTATACACTAGCATGCAAAGAACTAACAGAGATATGTACATTATGTATAGATATTGCTAAACTATATAAAAGAATATAGAATATGTAGAAGTTTAGGCCACATGTAACAAAAATTTTAATACTGGTTTCCTAAGAATCTGTTTCTATGTTGTGTTTCACCTTGGGAAATTTTATTCAAACTTGTAGAAATTAAGTTCAAAGTATGACTATTCTCATTCTGTAGCATTTTCTCATTGATTTTGCCACCACTTTATCCAGGTAACTGAGTATATGAGGCACATCCTAATAACTTTTCTTCTTTTTCATTTATCCACCAAGCTTTGTCTCCTGAAGCAGGGTTGATCAAATTGTAGGAAAATCAATCTGTGGGACAGTGTGAGTTGCTCTAGAAAGCCATTGAGGGGAAAAAAAAAAAGTTATTTACACATTAGCACAACAGCTAACAGCCAAAAAGAAGGAACATTATAAATAGTGAGTGACATTCCGATGTAGCTTAATTTTATTTCTTAACTGAACAACACCATAGAGAAAGATGTATGGATTTTCTACAAGATTAGTCATTAAATTCGAATTTTAAAAAAATAGAATTTTAAAAAGATAAATAATATTTAAGTAATGTTTAAAAGACTATGTGTGATATATTGAGTCTGATAGGTTTTCCAGCCCTTCACCAACTCATTTCTAAAGTGAGTCAGGTAACAACTGTATTCAGAAAAAAGTAAATGCGTGGAAAAATGGCACAGGCTGTAAACTCAATATGGAGAGTGGGAGGGGAAGAAAATTAATTTTCCCAGTTACTGTTTCATTAATCATAATATTATTGTTGGCTAATTCTGCCTCCCCTTCCTTCTTATATCTAAAGATCTTCCACTGCTGTATGATGGCTATACTATATATTTTTTTATAGTCTTGAAAAATTACTTCCTTTTCTTTTTAAAGTCATGAATTATGGAAGTGTTGCACTTAATTCCCCGATTTTTAAAGGTCATTTACTTATTAGGATTCTATTAAAAACAGTAGGAGACAATTAAACACAGTAAGTATCCTTAATTTTCTTGTTTTATTTTCTTCAACAGATAATATTTTAAATTACTCAAGTAATCCAGTGGGTTTTTTGTTTTGGGAGAAGGCCCAGATAAACAGTACTGCTTGAATTTCTTTGCACAGCACCAAAATCAGCAGATAATCCTCTTGTTCTGCTGTGGGAATACTACACATAGTCCTGTAGAGTCTCCTGAGCGCTATCTCCCAAACACTGCTATTATTCAGTAGCTGAAGAAAACTGTGAGTATTAATTTGCTCTGAACTCTTTCCTTTACATTGGTGGTGAAATAATGCATTTCGGCTGAGTCCTTGGTGCAAAGCATGAACTGTTAACACATTTTAAGCAATGTCATCATCTTGGTGATGTTATTTAACCTGTCTTTTCCCTAGTTGCGCTTTTCCTCTTTCAAGTTCTGGCTCTAGATCTTCCAGATACTTGGTCGTTAAATGATAAGCAAGGAGACCACTCATTAGTAAATCAGGTAACATTCTTTGACAGCCCATTTGATAATAGGTACCTGTGAGGTTGGTATGCCTCTTAAAGCCTTAAAGAAGGTTTTGTGTGACAGCATTTGTTTAATTTGGAAAAATTTACTTAATTTGGAAAAGTAAATGTTTTCCTAAGGTTACTGCAAAACAAATAGCAAGTCAAAGACCTACAAGTCAACCTGGTCATCTTGTAGTTAGTCCAATGAGCTGTGTATAAGGTAATACTCCCAGATATGCCACTGCAGTAGAAGGAAGGGGAACACTCTGCCATAGCAGAAGAATCCATCAAAGTGTTTGGAGGAGGTGGAGGGGGAAGTTTTAGAAGCATTTGCTTTCAAACCACTTTCAAAGGATTTTAAAAATCTTTCTCTAAAAGCTGTATTTTGACAGCTCTGTTGTGCAAATCATGAAATACTTGGTTTAGGTCACTTTGTGAAGTGGTTGGGAGTAGGGATTGCTGCCTTGTTGCTTTTATTTCAATCAGTACTTATTCCTGACTTGGTTCCTTATTACAAACTGGGCCTGTTTCTAATGACACTTCCGTGTTATTTGGCTGTGATTCATTTTGCTTTGATGGAGTCACTTCAGATTTTACCAATGTAAAGGAAAACCTCGAGCAAGAAAAGTCTATTCAAGCTGAAACAACAAAAAAGTGTCTGTCTCCTCCTTTTTATGGATATTCCAGAAAACTGAATAGCAAAAGACTCTTTCTGCTGAAGAACTCTTTCCCCACCACTCTTATACTACATCCATGTGAGCACTCCCTAAGAAAGTCTCTTATGCAAACTAAACCATGTCCCTGGCCATGACTGAAATCACCTCAGTACAGCCCCCGATTCTATTGCTGTTAGCAGCAACCCAACCCATCATTTCTGTTCTCAATCAGAAACACTTTGAAACAAGCACTCTATCTCCAGTTAGCTCCAACCGTCTGGAGAAATTAATATCTGCAGATGTCTCCAGTGGGCATTCGCAATAAAGTGAAGTTAGTCTTGGCTACTGGAACAGTGTTGTGGGATTGGAAAATGCTTAGTGGAATTAACCATAGATTAACATCGAGCATCTTGAGGTTTGAGCTCAAGTACAATTAGTTTGAGCATCTTGGCTTACTCTTTGCTAAATATTTTGTCTGATGCAAGGAGTAGAAACATAGAGTTTCACTGGGGCAGAAGAGTTTGTGGTTTCATTGGAGATGCAGATAGATGTTGGCTGGGGTCATCAAGAAGGGTGGAAGAGCAGAGAGCAGGCATAATCACTCTCCCTGTGCTCCTTGTGGCAAGTCACAAGTGGAGGTGAATGAAAAACTTGTATTATGGACTTCAAGCATTTAGTATGTCCACAGGAATTCACACATTTTCTGCAGTGTATTGCTGTTTGATACTACATTTTTTCTCCACACACATATTTTACTTTATAGAACTAGTATTAATGAGATGATAGGTGTGTCACAAAGTGAGTAAGATTTAATTTTATCTAAATAGTACATGGTTTTGACCTCTTCTTGAGTTTTGTTTTCCATATTTGAAGATTCATAACTTTCATACAAGATTGACCATTGAACGCCATTTGGAAATCGCAGAAAAAAATCACTTCCTCATCTGCACATTACTTGACAGTTGGCATGTCCACATGTATGGTTACAGAAGGACACACAGGCTCCTCTGTGCAGGGTCCAGACCTGGTATGTAAGTTTTGTCATCAGTGTGACCAACCACTTCTAGCAGACCACAACACTAACCCAGCTGCACGTCTCCTGGAGGAGCTGGGTCATGTCCAGCTATCTCAAGCAAACACACAATGAGATGTTTTCCATATGCAACTAGCTACCAAGTTATCTCATCATCCAAGAATCTGTTCCTGACAGTTTTTGCTGACCAAGGGTAATTGTATTTACCTTCGTGGTCTCACCTGCACAGAAAGCTTTGCTGTGAGGCATGGAGGGGGTCCTTTCAGAAGTACCAGAACTGACTGATAGACTTTTTAAACGTGGATCTCGTAAGGCCTGAACAGATGCTTTGTTTCTGATAACAGAACCTGATTCTTATATGGCCATTCTCATATTTTTACTATAGAATAATGATCAGTAATTCCATCATTACATCAACACACGGAAATAGTGGTGATTTCTGCTAACAACTGATCATAGAATCATAGAATG
>NW_010268620.1:0-4509 GCF_000690775.1 Eurypyga helias
GTATTTTTGTTTGGAACTGCAGATGCCAATATTTTATCTGTTTTCTTTGCTGTTCTAAATGTACTATGTTATATGTGCTAAAAAAGGAATCAGCATTTCCAGGGTTGAAATAGAATTTCCAGTGCTATAATGAGAAAGTGCTATAATGAGAAAGTGAATCATCCAGGTTTGAGATTAAAGTAATGATAAAAACAGAAGACACAAACATGTTCATCTGCTCAGAGATACTGTCCTGTTCATTCTCTGTCTGAGTATACAAACATCAATCAGGCTAAGTACAACTGGTGATGATTTATCTAGATTTACATTATTTTGGGTGATAAATATCTGGGGAATTTGAGACTAAGTTTGATATTATTTCTAAATTTGTTACCATTCTTTTTTAAATTTCACTGATACTGCTGTTTAACACTCTCCAAAGCAGTGTGAAATCCCACAAGGAAAATACAAGATTATCTGAAATATTACTCTACTTTTTTTTCAGTATGGCTAAAAAAATTTTTAGTTCATACTTGTGTCAATATGCTTTTAATAAATGTCAATATTTCCTATTATAATACCACTGGTGGATTTATATTTAAGGCAACAGGAACACAAATCAAGAATTAATGTCTGTATCAGAGAAATGCAATCTGGGTATACATATGTTATGTTTCAGTGTAATTCATGTCACCGAAGGCTGTAGCTTGAGTTAGGAAATTTAATTTAATTACCCTGGAAAATATCATCAGAACACTGTCACATTGACATATATTTAAAATATTCACATATTCAAGGTCTAACTGATCAGTACAAAAGATTTTACTCTTACTTTCCTTTTCTTTGAATTCTGTGATCCTAGTCAGTAAAATAATGAGTTGGCACACTAGCTAGAAGTGAACAGTGGTAAATGAAAAAGAATCAGATTTGCTGTTGTTTTATAGTTGTTGTGGGTTTGTGGTTTTTGATTTTTTTTCTTTTTTTTTTTGTTTTCACAGGGGGAATGAAATGTTGTTTTCACAGAGGGGGAGTGGGGAGAGATTAATTTTTTTACAAGTGGATAAATTGCAGGTGTTCAAAAGTAAAAATATCTTTGTTGATGTAAAAACATTTTTGGCCATGAAAGCTATGGCTGACTATCAGTGCTATCTTTAAGTTGCAAGACAGCAAAGTGAAATGATAGTTAAAGCCACTGAACAAGGAAAGCAAATGTAGCTGATTCACTAAAAGCAGATGCTACGTAAAAGAGCATGTAAAAATTTATTAACCTGAAAGAAGTTGTATAACTATCAAACTGTACTGAATAGTGTATTGGAGTTAGTTACGATATTCTTTTGTTGTAACAAATATTGATAAAATTAATACATATTTTACATTCTCACTTCATTTGTTTTATATTTGTTAACAGAATGTGGCATGTACCATTAGAAATTACATCAGTACAGAATTCTAAATAAGAATTTTGCTTAAAGTGGTGAAATGAAAGATGGTGGTTATGTGATCTTTCTGGTTTTGTTTTCCCCATGAAGTTTTCTAAGCATCATCTATCTGCAAACTAAATGAGCTCCTCAAACAGAATTTACAATTATAAACTGTGAATAATCCCCCTTTTCTGATGAAGAAAAAGAGAAGATTAAAGGATGAAAGATAATGATCCCAGCCTCATACACAGCACCTTAAAACCAGATATATCCATAGACCAGAGAAACAAAAGAGACCAGCACTACTACAAGACTACATTTTCCTTAGAATGAAAGAGTCTCCCAAATTAAGTCCTGTCTTAGTTTCAGCCTTGGATTATTGTCAGAATACATGCCCAAAAGGGTTACACCTGCAAGCTGTGTGAAATTCTTTGTTCCTAGTAAGGCAGATAGTTTGCTGGTGATCATTAAATCAAAGTGGATGCCAAGAATTATGTAAGCCCTGAAGTGAACTGGAACCCGTCAAAAAAAAACTTCCTAAGAAGGATTGTCTGTGGAGGATAAGAACTGCTTTTCCAGCAGAAATCTATTAGAAGAGCACTTTTCTAGCACCTGCCTTCTTCTGGAGTGGCTCAGTCTCAAAGTACATCCTACACAATTACAGCTTCATTATAATATTTCTAAAAAAATCTTACCTACTGAAATGAAAATGGGGTCCACTTTCAAAGCATAAAATATAGTGTGAATTATATAAAAGTGTTTGACTCAAACTTGAGCTTTCCAACACATAGAAAACATGTAGCCTAGTGTAGACTGATGGTTCATAGTACTTAGAATCATAGAATCATAGAATGATTAGGGTTGGAAGGGACCTTAAAGATCATCTAGTTCCAACCCCCTGCCATGGGCAGGGACACCTTCCACTAGACTAGGTTGCTCAAAGCCACATCCAACCTGGCCTTGAAGACATCCAGGGATGGGGCATCCACAACATCTCTGGGCAACCTGTTCCAGTGTCTCACCACCCTCTCTGTGAAGAATTTCTTCCTGATATCTAATCTAAACCTCCCTGATTTCAATTTGTACCCATTACCCCTTGTCCTATCACTACAGGCTTAGTACTAAGTACATCATACTTAGTGATATGATGGTGATGAAAAATGTGAAGAAAAAGTACTGACTTTAATAGGCCTTTGAGCCCAGTAAATTCTCCTTTTGACAAACTATGGCAGTCACCTTTATAAAATACCTCCCCGGATATATTTACATAATGATTAATTGATTGTCTTCAAAACCTTCTGAAGATGAAATGTAAAATAAGATTCACTCACTCAGCCACTCCTTAAACTACTGTTAGTGCAGAAGAAGGGGGGTGAAATAAAATTAGTTATGTTCTTCTAACTGAGTCCAGCAAAAAAGTGTTTCCAAGCACCTTTCTTTCACACTGAATCAGATGTAAAATGCCTCTGAAACTTTTCTTGACATAGTTAACTTTTACTTGTTACACATGATTATTAAAACCTAACATTAATTTTGTAATACCTGCCAAAACTTTGAAATTTAAGATTCTTACATAATTTGTATTATGACAGCTGAAAAAATAAACACAATTGCTCTTTCTCTTTTAAGATCATACCTGTTTTTTTCATTGATACTCAGGTTCAGAGTATCTCAAAATATGGTAGACCTTCCTACAAAATTAAGCTTGTTCTTTCTTCGACGCCACTGATGTAGCTGCTCTACCCACATCCCTTAGAAACGTCTGTCTGACTGAAGCATTCATATAGCTCTTTTCACGTTCTACTTAGCTCAAAAGTCCCTGAGGGGTTTTTTTGTAGTTCTGACTGCCACTGAGAAAACTCTATATGCTACTTATGAAATATTATTGGGAAAATATATTTTCCTTGCATGGATAAGCTAAAAACCAGGTGTTATTTCTATACTATTTCCTGGAAATTACTCAGAGAAATTCCTCTCATTCTTCAACTTTTAAGAAAAAATACTTCAATTGTTTCTTGACAGGGAAAGTAACTTATTATAGCTTTCTGAATCAGATGCCATTCATGTAGGATTTTTCAGTCTTTATTCAAACAATGCATCTCATGAAATATCCTTGTGAGAGAAAATTTCTGCGTTTGTTTTTTCCCAAATACTAGGCTTTGATAAATGCATGTCTTAGTTGTTCTCACAATTTTTTTTCTGAAAACTGGCCAGGATCTCTGCTAACAATCCAGAAGATGTTGGCTCGTGTTAGGAAAGAATGGGTGTTACTCAAGATCTTTAGAGTTCATATAGCCCAACAAAATCTGATGTTGTTGTAATATAGGGATATAAGTATTGTTCTCCTAAAAGAGGGTACCATTCAGAAGTTTCTTTGAAAGGGAAGTCTTGTTTTGTTTCCTTGAAGTCTATCAAAGGTTTTATTCTGTGTTACTGTTTTCGAGACCTTAGTACTTAAATTTAGCTTAACCTAGCTTTTAGTTTGTAACGTATGAAGACATTTCCAGAAAATAACTATAGAAGCTATGCATCATGCTGGGAGTATTTCTTAGTTTTACCAGTACTTCTTAATAGTTAGAACAGCTTCAGGTCTAGCTTGGTTTCCTAGATTAAACTTATGTTATTTAAACACCACTAAAATCAATGAGAAGTGATGAAGAAATACCGAACCCAGTTATGCAAGAATACTGAACCATGACTTTGTCCAGAAGGACAGCCATGGAGTCTTTCTATGTGCTGCTGAAGTGGCAGGTCACAATTGCTTTCAGTCTCCCCAAAATGAGTAGTATGTTACTTTCATGCAGAAAGTAATTTCTTACAAGAAGTCTTGATTCCCTATGAGAAGCCTACTGTTTTAGTAATCTGTAAATAAGGATATATTTCTTTGTTCTTACAATCTGGCTGACCACAATGTATCTGCTAAACTCACCAGCTTAAAATAAGGACAGAAGACTGAAGAGATGAAAACCCCAAAGTTGTTCCAGACAACAACCTTGTCTTTCTTCAGGAAATGATGAATCATAGAATCATACAATGATTTGGGTTGGAAGGGACCTTAAAGATCATCTAGTTCCAACCCCCCTGCCATGGGCAGGGACACCTTCCACTA
>NW_010268621.1:0-8824 GCF_000690775.1 Eurypyga helias
GGCCGAGCGTGGCTCCTTAGCTCTGCTCGGGCCGCACGCGCTTCTTGCCCTGCCAAGGTCTGCCCGGAAAACAGCTCGGCGCACAGACGAAATAGCATGTTCTTAATGCTGTACTTGTCACCCCTCCCACAGCACCCACCTTGGGACCATCCCGTTAGCATCACCCGCCGCCGTGCCTGATCAAAAAAAGTAACAAAGCTGGGACCAGCGACACAGCAAACCTCTGCCCAAACCGACCTCAGCACAGGGGTTTTACACGTGTTCTTGGGAACCGCGAGCCCTCGCTCCGTGACGGTCCCTTTGCCTTGGGGCTGAAATTCAGAAAGTCAAGAATACTCGCAGAAGGTAGATCATCTCGGTGCCATGACACGTGTCCAGCACGCTTGACATTCCATATGGACGTGCCGTTTACCACCCAAGCTTCTTCATGCAGTGTCATTCCAAATCCCTGTATCGCCATGCAGGTGCTTATCATCCTTTGACCCGTTAAGAACAGTTGTCACTGCAGTCGCCAGTCTGTGACTCAGGTGATCAACACTGGTATTTTCAGCTGTAAGATTTAGTATAAAGTGTCAGTTATTTCTGCTGTTAAACATCAAAACATCATTTTGCCACCGAATTCACTGAACAGTTCTGAAATAAGTCGAGTAAGATGTGAATTCTGCTTTTGATTATACAGTTCTAATCCGCAGTAATTAAATTAACTACCCAACGGCTGACATACTGCGCAAGTTCCGCAGTTACCAGTTCAAATATGCAGATAAAATGTTTTACAAAAATTCTAATATAAATTTTACCTAGAAAAGAAGGTCACCAATTAAAAAAAAAATAGCAAAGAAGAAAGATTCTCAAACCAAGAAGAACAAAACTTAAGTATGTCACTAATTTTAAGCTAATTTAAGTAACTCAAAGTTTCACCGTTTTCTTGAGATGCCAGTACTGAACATAGAATGTGCAAATGTATGATCAGGGATACTAAATCCTCCTGAGACAAATAGTTTGTGTAGTAAAAAGCATGATTTCAAGTCATTAACAGATTTGTGGGGGACAAAATAAAGGAATCAAGACCCAAGTACTTATTAAAAACTTTGTCTACAGAATTTTACCTCTATATATGACAGATTATTTGATCCCTGCTGTAACTGAAACCAACGCTTGGGTATTCACATTCTGAACAGGCAATAATGGAAAAGAATGATCCCAAAAAACTCACCAGAAGTTCCCTGGTAGGTAATACCGTGCTGACTTAATAAATCTTTAAGGTTTTTTATTTCTTTAGAAAGTCGCTGGTATTCCTAAGGAAGAACACACAGTTAAACTGGCTCTCCTGTTCCCCACAGGCATACATAAAACAGGAGCTCATCAGAAATAACGAGGCTGTGCACAGCTGTTACACCTTTTGACTTAAAAGATTATAAACTGGTTATTCTAAGAACAGGGTGCAGATCTGATAAAATGTATTTCTGTATTGCCAAAACAGGACCCAGCTTTGCTCCCAGACTGGGAGTAAAAATCAGGAGTGCCTTCTGTACTTGCTGTGGATCTATCCCCTGACTAACATTTTGTCATAGCACAAAACTGCATCCACCAGTCTGCTCCAGGCCCAGCCTTATTTTATTTGATATCACCATACTACAGCCTGGAAACCTGTCACCTCCTCTCCTCCTGAGCCAGTAACGCAACGTTCTCGCTTCCAGCAGTTTCTGCGAAGTTACAGAGCTGGGGATCACTTAGTACTTTTGAGACTCAAACTATGTATCTGAAATCTTGAAGAAGACCCATCTTTTGGTTGTGTTTTGGTTTTTACATGAATCAAGAAAGAGCAAAAGATGAACTGTCGAAGATGGTGTGGTTACCACAACAGCCAACTTCAGGTCAATTAAAATATGGTGAAGTCAGAAAAAGAAGTTATTAAATACTGTATTGTTAACTACTGAAAAAAGAAAAAGAGGGTGGGTATTACAGCTCCAAGAGTGCTGCATGCCGCTCCGAACTGGCGATCTTTCCATAAACACATTCGGTGTGACCGCAGGTCACCTGGTTACACTCCGGTATCCCTATGTGGGGTCTTGTCTTCGCTGCATCTTCAAGTGAAATGACAACAGCAGCTTCTCTGCATTACAATGAATTCATTCCCTTTCCTGCTCTTTCTCTGATGCCCAGCTTGCACTCTCCTAGGCTGAGCACAGCTTCTGCCTCTGTTCTCCCCATGGCGGGGCGGTTCTGTCGCAGGGCCATTCACACATGTGGAAGTCGCTCAGAGATGGACACAGCACAGATCGTTCTGCCTTTCGTCTGCACAACAGCCACCGCCTTGCCACACGAGGCCAGGTGTGTTCCCTCACAGAGGGAAGTGGCGACATTCCCACCCCTGGTTATGTATTGATTTGCACTAGGAATTCCGTTCTATTTCCCAGCTGATATTCCCCACGCAAAGTACTTGCAAGGTGCTTGTAACCCCAGCGCCTACACTGATCCCTACCTACCGCCCCCCGGCTTCTTACTGGGCATTCCACTGTGCTGGTTTGGTTTTGACTTAAGGGCTAGAATAAAGGTACCAAATCACTCTGCAGACAGACTGTGACATATTGAAACCAGGAAAGATAATCCTATCGGCAGGTTTCAGCTGCATCAAAAGATGGTTTACACAGTGCTGTCCCACAGACACTGTACCACAGTAACACGGTGGCAATTCAACCCCACTGTAAATATCATGCTCTGTACCTTACTGCACTTCTCCATTGTTTCAAATTCCAGACTTGTTTTCTTATTCTGCTTTTCAACGTCCTTTTCTTCTGTTGCTTTCAGAAGTCCTGCTTCCTCAAAAATCCCTTTCAGTATTTTTTTGTATCCCTAAAAAATGAAAGTTTCCAAAAGACAATAGATCAATCCACCCAACTCTCATACCTGCTTGTAATTTGCACCGGCTATTCCAACTCCTCAAGCTTCACTGCCGAAAACATTGCAATTACCAGCCAATATAGCACTTAGAGTGCACAAAAACTACTGTTTGCCAACTGCAGAATAAATGAATTCATCCCAAAAGGAAAACCTGCAGAAGGCAGGTTTGGCTGTTTGACAATAACTGTACTTTACCAAAGAGCAGGAACCAACAAACCTGGTCAGTTATTAGCTCATCATAGAGAAGCTGCTCTGCTTCATCCCACTTCCTCCGCAGCGCTTCAGTCAGAGTCGGATAAACTGAAAAACAGCAGTGAAATCCTGTAAGGCCAACAGCACTGTCCTGTGTTAGCTAAGCACTCCTCTGGCAGCACGCAAGCGTATTCAAGAGCTCAAAGCTTCTCCTCCATACGTCGTCTCTACTGCTTGCACAAGCTGGGCTTAAACTTCACTTCTACTCCACACATTTAAAGTTCCTGGGGAATACCACTGACCAAAACCGTTTCTCTTCTTTCCAGCTGGAAGGCCTCATATTTCTTTGCTGAACGTAATTCTAACTGAGCTCTCCCTTTCTGCAATGTAAGTAAACAAGCAGATACTGCAGGGCTGATTCCTGCGACCAGTCCAAAAAAAGCAAGCCATGAAATCACTCATTGGCTCTACACTAGCAATGCCGACTTATTTGGGAAACACCGACTGGACCAGGTTGCTCCAAGCCTCATCCAGCCTGGCCTTGGACACTTCCAGGGATGGGGCATCCACAGCTTCTCTGGGTAACCTGTCCCAGTGCCTCCCCACCCTCTCCGGGAAGAACTTCTTCCTGATGTCCAATCTAAATCTCCCCACTTTCAATTTAAACCCATTACCCACTACCCTGTCACTCCCTGCCCTTGTAAAAAGTCCCCCGCCCAGGTACTGGAAGGGTCTCTAAAGTCTCCCCAGAGCCAAAAACGACCCCCACCCCCCCAGCCTGTCCCCATGGCAGAGGGGCTCCAGCCCTCGGAGCATCTCCGTGGCCTCCTCTGGACTCGCTCCAACTGGTCTATATCCTTCTTACACTGAGGGCTTATATCAAGTTACAAACTCAAAGAAGCTAAAAATTAGCACTCTGAGGTTGGCATAATGTCAGCTGCTCCACACACACACGATTTTCTAAATCTTACCTAGGAGAGAGTGGGGATGGCACACAAGAGGAGTCTCAAACGTCAGAGAGTAAACACAGGTACTTGGCTCAGACACATAAGCCAATTTATTGCTCTTTCCACAAACAAGATGAACCTAACATCAGTAAAAACAAAAGCAACACCTCCACATTAACCAGGACCAGCACTGACGATCAATTTGCTGTCTTCCCGCACTAGCAGACGCGTTTCTGTAGGTGCTGGCATGTGCTGTCATCCAGAGAGAAAGAATCATCGCAAGCGCATCTTCACATTATTTTATCACATGTGAAAATTGCTTCCTCTCATGGAAAAGGATCCCCCACCCACCACTGCTCCTCTGACCTCCGAGCACCGTATTTCCAGCAAGACTGAGAGTAAAGGGAGGGTGAGCAGGACACCCTTTGGAACCTCAGCTGACATGAGGGTAACCCACGGCACAGATTTTAGTTCTGGCCAATGTGCTAAATAAAGGGAACAGTGCACATCTAGCCTGTAGAAATTGGTTTTCATCTTTAAACTTGCAGCACCAGCACGTTCTGTGTCCAAAAGTAAACAGCAGTGAAAGGTCTGAATCACAGTATCAGAGGTCAGACAGGAGCAGTAATTCTTTCTGCAGCTCCTGCGGGTGACAGTGATTTTAACAAGGCACCTCCGTTACCGTACAGAATATTTCCACCTTGGCCAAGATATTTTGTCCCTTATACCACCTTCACATTAGTTATTACTCCAACTATCTGCCCCTCTCTCAAGTAAAACTGTGTAACACGCTGCAGTGGAAGGTGGGGAAAGAGAAGTCTTAATGAAAGGAAGGATAAAGGACGTGCAAATCAGGTGCAAGTCACCAGACAAGTCTCAGACACCCCCCCTTACCCTTCTAGTTGAGCAGTGACTGGGCACAGAGCCTGCCTGAATGGGAAAAGGCACATTTTAACTACTCAAGAAAGAGGAACTTTTACGTTGTCTTTAAAATGTCCTGGCGCCAGAATCTGCTTCTCTCCAGCTGGTTCCTCTGCTACTCCCATAGATTGGATTCCTCCCTTAATTCTCCTTGCATGCCCCCTGCTCTTGTTCTAACACCTTAGCGCCTAGCATGCTGCGGGGAAATGCCTAATTCTTTTCCCTCCTTTTTCCTGGATGTTCTTAGCACAACAGGCTGGCATCTCGAGTTCACCACATAGCTCTTTTTCTTTGTGTTTCCAGACACAAATGGCAAAGCACCGTATGTTCCCACAGCAGTGAAAATACCAGAATATTTCACTCTGTCAAGGAAATAAAAAAGAGTGAAAAGTAACCAGTGAGAATACAGAGGTAAACTTCAAAACTGTATCTTGATTTTCACTTTTCTCCGCCCTCCGTTCACTCAGCTGCTACAGGAATTCATCTTTACGTTTTATATCACACCTTAAGCGATGAGGTCTTCAAGGCAGGGCTGTTTCAACCTGTGGAGCATCCTGAGGGCCTGTATTGTCACGCTCTCTGAATGAGCAGAGCCTGGGTTACGGTACCTTTGTCTGCCTGCTCTTCGTTTCACACGTGTCTCCTTCCCTCATCCACATCCCAACAAACGTGTTGTTGTCAATTTCCCATTCGTGCCAGATCCTGAAAAACCAGGACACCCTTTCATTTTAAGTCACTGGAAAGAAAAAGGTGAAGACCCAGGAAGAACACCGGGAACACCCTTCCACCGTGTTCAGCTGAACTGCACACCCTTCCATTCCTCACCGCCAAGACGGCGCGGTTTGTTACCCAGGCTGCTGCACAGGGCGCAGCCACTTACCCTGAGAGCACGGCTGGGGATCAGCCTTCAGTCTGCAAATCACTCGCACTTACAAATCCGTGTTTAAATCCAACGAAATACAGCTTACAGATCAATCCCACCACAAATTCCATGATGCTAAGTGCCCTGGGGAAGCCAGGATTTGTAGTGCCAGTGAGGGCACCTACAAAAACCAATCCCTACTTCTGCTAGTCCTGAAGCCAGTGATGCTCCTGGCATCCGGAGGTACCCTTTTCCTCTCATCCTGGCTCCCTAATTATTGCGCACAGAGGAAAAAGAGAGACGTCTACACAGAAGGTGTCTAGGAAGGCAGTAATTTCCAAGCAGTGCTCTGGCTTATAATTAAACTTATTTTAGGTCTTACGATTTGGGTACTCTAGGGTCTTGGAATACTTTGGGATGCCTTTTATTACCTTTTAAAAATATATTTAACACAACCACAAGGCATCAAGCACTCATTTCATTCTGTAAGGCTATATTCAGCTCCAAATTCAAACAGTCAACAGACACGAGATCTTGGTCCACATGAGCTGTAGTTCTACGTCACTGAACTTCTCACGTGAACACATCACACCTGCATTTGGCACTGGTTACTAGCCAGCCTCCAGCTAAAACAGGAGGTTAATCAACAGAAAACAGGAATTTTCCCAGCCGGGGTGTTTTTGTGCAGAACACCTTGGGAACTGCAGTGGCTTAGACAAAAAGAATCCTAATTTGAAAAATCGCCTCCTTTCTGACAACCTGTAAAGTGGTCTCATAACAACACAGGTAAAACTTAAAGGTCTAAAAGCCTCACCCTAAAATCCCACTGTAAGCATTCCATCGGAAAGTCTGTTCATGCTGAGTGACATTGTGGAAAGGACAAAACTCATACTTGTACCTTAGAGAGAGAAAAGGAAAGAAGTCAGACTGAAATAACCCCCGAGTTCATTCCTAATAAATATACAGAATCAAATATCCAAAGCCATTACTCACGTGGATTCCACAAAACTGAAGCACTTGCCAGCAAGCCTAAAGAGATGTGCAGGGCCTAAAAACACCACAAATTGACATCAAGGAAGAACATTTTGGTTAAATTTAAGCAAGTTACCGTGGTGACAAAAACAGAGTATGTGACAAATTCAGCTTTCTGCTCCGCACACGGAATCGTGTCTCCCTGCCCGTTCCCCAGCACTGCACTGGTCCGCACCGTGAGCTTTAACCCTTTCACCCGCAGTTCCCAGAGAAACAGGAAAGCCTCCTTCTACGACAGCGACAAAACCAGTGCACAACCCAGTACCTGGAGGCCAGACCCACGAAAGGGATCAGTGCAGATCTTGCCAAAATCGAACACTGAAACCACCAGAGCTGCTGGGCAGCTGCCTGCCCCCCAGGCACCCCAACCCCGCGGCCTTAGGGGGGTAAAGCCCATTCGCTCAGAACGTCGACGGTGACGCACATTTCAGTTTCACTGAGATTCTCGATCCAGGTTTCCTTCACGGTCAGCTCCAGTTAGTATTCCACGAGATAAATCTTTCCCTGTCAGACAGGTCAGGCGTTACAACTCGACCTGTGCAGAACGGCCTGTTCCAACCTTGCTGTCAACGCAGCCCCAGACGAGACGCAGACAAGGGAGCCCACAGACGAGGGTCAGAGCGCCTGGCTGTGCCCTTGGCAACGCCCCAACCATGGGCAGCCAGGGGCTCTTTCCCGCGGGCTTTTCCTGGCTGCGTGATGCCCTGCGTTCCATCCTACAGGTGACTGTAGGCTTGGCCAAAGGGTTTGCTCCTCCGCTACACACAACCCGTGCCTTAGTGAGCAGGATGCTCTCCCCGCAGAAGGATAAAGGCAAATCTCAGCATCCCCGAGGAATGCGTTAAACCTGCGCCTGTGTTCCTGTGCTATTACCCCAACTATCTAATAGGGGAAAAGAATGAGTGAGGTTTCCATGCTAAAGAAATTATCCCAAGACAGGGTTCTATGACCTAGATTCCAGTTCCATAGATACTCCCCATCTTTGGCTACACGCAAGTTCCCGCATCCAGGAAAGCTGGGTTTCTAGCATATTGTCCTTTTTAACTTTTTCCTGCTATTTTTGGCATCTTTCCATTCAGCATTCCAACTCTCACCGAGCCCTTGCCTAACCCCTGCACTTTTCATGTGCAGCACATGCAGAATTCACACGCTGGATTTCGGTTTACGGAACATGACAGAGGGTGTTCACTCACCACAACACCACTCAGTCACCTTGACTGAGCCCGGACAAGGGTCACCAGCACCCACGCTCAGCACAGACGGCACTTCTTTCCTTTTGCGCTCTCTGCGCTCAGCGTCTATCAACTCTTCTCCACGCACGGCCTAGAGTTTAGTTTGGATTCCTGTTCGTTTTGCTAAAGCGGGGGATTGATACTGCGACAGCCAGGCTTTGCGCGTGGAACTCAGCCTCTGCCATTGTCCCCAAACTCTTGGGACGTTTTGAGTACTATCAGATGATGGGGTGACTTTTAGGAGACAATCTCGAGAGTGTCAGGGACCGTTTCAAGGACGGAAAGTCTTCAGTAAGGATCACAAGGATCCATGACTGGCTCAAAACCCACAGAACAGAACGCAGGAACAGCGCCGGGAGAAAAGCAGCGCCAACAGCACAGGGACGCAGCGCGGCAAAGAGGTTCTAACCCTTGGGAAGCACAACGAAACGTGTTTGCTCACGCCTGTTGTCCACGATGCCCGTGAAGCGACAAGTGACATCAGCCCCCGTAAAGTCCGGGCAGAGGGTTCTGCCGCGGGCTATCGATCCCCAACGACAACCGGACAGAAAAGGTGACGCTTGCACGTACCTGACACCGCCGACGGGGCCACCTTCGGCTGCAGCCGGTTGGTTTGAGGCAAGAACGGGTTGTTCAGCCTTTCAAGAGAGGAAAGTTAAAATCTGTGCGCCCGGCGACGGTTACACCCGACCCCACGCGAGGGTCCCGAGCCCACGGCCACGCCGGACTCAGGGCTC
>NW_010268622.1:0-4568 GCF_000690775.1 Eurypyga helias
TGCAGTACTTGACACTTGCCCTTACAGAATTGCATTAGATTTTGCCCTGCCTAGCTCTCCAGCCTACAGGATATCCCTCAGCCTGGCTCTAATGCTCACTGGGACCCTTCAAGTCTCATTTCTTTCCTGCCACTAAAATGTCAGAGAATAGCATTTACTCCCTTCCATTTAGTGAGATGAACTGGCTTACAGAAAAGTCCAGTGAACTCCAGAGCTGGTGCAGAGTTGAGTGGCAGGAACAGGGACAAGGGAAAGGGCAGCAGCAGCTGGATCCCCCCTCCTCTGGTGGCAGTGAACGAGTACAAGGCTCAGTGCTTCTCCTGAAATTTGTGGTGGTAGCAACAAAAAATTTTGTTAAGTGGAGACAGGTATAAAACCTGCAGTACAGGCTATTGCTTCTGTAGGATCTAAACTGTTACTCCTAATGCAAACATCACAGAATGGTTAGGGTTGGAAGGGACCTTAAAGACCATCTAGTCCCAACCCCCCTGCCATGGGCAGGGACACCTTCCACTAGACCAGGTTGCTCAAAGCCACATCCAGCCTGGCCTTGGACACTTCCAGGGATGGGACATCCACAGCTTCTCTGGGCAACCTGTCCCAGTGCCTCCCCACCCTCTATGGGAAGAATTTCTTCCTGATATCTAATCCACTTCCCCGCTTTCAATTTAAACCCGTTCCCCCTTGTCCTGTCACTACAGGCCCTTGTAAAAAGTCCCCCCCAGCTTCCTTGTAGCCCCTTCAGGCACTGGAAGGTGCTATAAGGTCTCCCTGGAGCTTTCTATTCTCCAGGCTGAACAAGCCCAACTCTCTCAGTCGATAATAACAAAAAAATTTAAAACCAAACCCAACCCCAAACAAAGCACTAGTAGGATCAAGTGTGATGACATAACATTCCTTGGTCGGTTTTGTCAATAATGACGTAAGGCTCCTGGATTTCATTTACTTCTGAATTACAGTTCTCCACCTTTACTTCACTGGAGTCAGCAGAGTCACGTTCAGGCTCTAAGTGGCTCCTTCTGCGCTGTGCGCTGGTCCTTCTTCTGCGTGAAGACTGAATATCAACACTCCGTGGGGGGATGTAGGTGAGGTTGGGAGGCTCTCTAATGTGGTGTCTGAAGCACTCAGAAGCTGTATGTGCATTAGGAGTATCCATTAATAGCCTCTTGCTATCAGAGCCAGCAGTGGAATCTTCCATGTTCCCAGTAGTACAGCACAGATCTGAGGATGGCCGAGTATGTGGTGCTGCCGTGCTCTGCATCGGAGCGTTAGTCAGATACGTGTGTTTTATTCTGGAGTGATGAAGTTCTCTGACAGGCCTGTCACTTGCACTCACGTAAGATACTGACTCCGGCTGGCCAGTTTCCTCAACTGGATACGTAAGGTCTTCCTCAGAGTCCCTGATTTGTAGTTTTGTGAAGGTTAAAGACAGCTCACAAACTTCTCCCTCTTCCTTAGGGACACTGCAGTTTTGGACAGATGCAGTGTCCTTGTACGGCAGAGACTTCAGTTCACTGGGTTCGTCTGCAGGGTCCGGGTCTATGCAATTTATGGCATCGTTAATTTCTGCTTCGATTGATTCTTCAGAGACTTCTTGGGCTTTGTACTGCAAAGTGGTTTTGCTGTCACAAGAGCTGTCAGCAAACATTGCAAAGGCTGGCGGACCGCTTGCTCCTGGTGAGAGTGGCACAGGCCTGATCTCATTTGCAGCTGACTCTGGGGTGACTGCCAAAACACATTCCTCACTTAGACTAGCACTTGGCTTTTTTTCAAAACCTTTTGGAGAAAGATTCTCACTGAAAATAGGTTTTTGTCTTATGACAATGTCACTATACTTGATCAAGAAGTCCTCGCTGTCTGAGCATTTGCCTGGAAAATGCACAGTGTTAATGACTTGCCTTTGGAGTTCCTGAAGCCTGTTAGTGGGTTGAGGAACTGCTAACTGAGGCATGTCATCTTTGATCTTCAGGTTCCCAGCAGCTTCAAAGGCCACATCGCTATTAGCTGAAGACTTCTGTGGAGTAGCAAGGCACAAAGATGCCTCAACGTTTTCTTTATTTTCTAGATTTTCAGCATCTTCTCTCTGGGGTGTCTGATCCTCCTTGTCCTCATCTTCATGATGCCAGTACATTTGTGTTCTCTTCTGTAGGGTATTCTCCAAATTGCCATGTTTTTCTTCATTTGTCATTTCGAGGATGGTTTCACACTCAATTCTTGCCAGGAATATTTCAAATGCAGTCTGCTTTGTTTCCTCATTGTTTCTCTTTTTGACAAGTGAAAACTCTGTTGCTGTTGTTGCAATGTAACCCATTTTCTCCAGTACTGTTTTTACAATGTCATCTGGGAGCACAGATTGAATATAGTAGACAAAATTACCGGTGAATGTCTGAAACAGAATGTAACATTGAAAAACAGATGAACACTGGCAGAGTGAGGTGGAGGGAAGTGTGAAAAACTTTTAAAAAGTACTTCAAAAATTACTTCAATCTTAAAAAAACCCTCCCTATGTTCCTAAAAGTGTGAATTTGGAATTGAGTGAGGCTTGTCTTACTTTGTCAGCCTCTCAAGCATTATAGATTTGCTACAGTACATCAGTTTCAGTGAAGTTATGCCAGTTTAAACCTGCCAAGATACTGGCTAAGAGCATCAGTAGTAAAAAAGGAAGAGAGTAAGAAAATCGTATTAGTCAAACGAGAAACTCAGCAATGTCTGATGTGCTGTACTGGAGAATGGAAGTGTTTTAAACTAACAGATTCATAGAATAAATAACTGAGGTCTAAAGAAACAGACATGATGCACACTCATTGTTAATTGTGTTTCTTAATTACAAGACTGTAATGTTTTCTTCTTCCATGGTTCAGACTCCTGCTGTAACTCTACTACCCCCAAATTAAGTTGCCATTTCTCTGAAAGCACTTTCTTGAAGGGAGACTATTCTAGCAGAAATACTGCCAAAACACACTCTTTGCACAAGCTGTCTGCAAAACACGGCTTGAAGAAAATGCTGCTGCTGCGTAACGAAAAAAATCGTTCAACACTTGCTCGGTTTTGGAGCTACCCCAGGCACGAGGCCTAGTGTGTAGACTGGAGGTGGTTTTTGGTTTTGTCTGAAACACTGTGACAGGAGAGACTACGCTGAGCTAAGCATGATCAACTCCAGGCAAGTCACAACAGAATGGAGGGAGGAGTGAAAAGTCAAGACTTCCAGAACTGGGGCACTTTATTTTCAGGGTGCCAGCTTGAGACTTACCTACTTAATTCCTAAGGTTAAGACCTAAGCGCTGGTCTCACATGCACAAGCTTGGGGAGAACACAACTGACCCCCTAGAAGGTTGTTAACCTGAAAGATGACAGTGTAATGTAGCACTGAGCCTCGCTCCATTCTCAGATGAAGTTGTCAAGAGTGCCTTTCACCCCCCAGCTTCTGTTCCTTCTAGAGGGGAAGTAAGGAGCAGGCTCTGTGTGTGTGTGTGTGTGTGTGGCATCAGAGAGCATGAGAGGCAGGAAATATGTGATGCAGTATTCTGCATATGACCAGTAACTTCTTATCAAACCTGTACATACACAAGATACTGTCAGTTCTCCAACTTGTGCCTTGCAGGAGAATTATTTCAGGCCTTCAGCAGGCTGTCTTGCACTTTGGAATACTCCCAGTGGTCTTAAAAAATTGATTTTAATGAAGCCTAGGATTCTTGTGTTATGAAAAACTGAGCCCACTAACTGTAGACCTGAATATCTTAGGCATTGTCCTGTTTCAGGGAGATGAATGAGAATAGAAATCTACAGCTGTTTCAAGAATCTGCAGATGAGACCCAAGGGCAAGCAGAAGGAAAGAAATGGCTTTGCCTCATCAGCACCTGTTGCTGTAAATAGGGAAGTAAGTTTGCATTTTGGGTGTTCAGGGAATGTTTAAATACAGGTAGATTTTGCATGTGTTGAAGATTGCTGTCTCTTCTAGGCAAGGAGACTTGTTCAGTATGTCGGTAACCTTGACCACCTTGCTGCAAAAAATTTCCTCTTTCAAAGGGGGTTTTCCTACCCGCTTCACCAGCTGCGATCGCCAGAGCTATGACAGGTGGCAAAATCGCTGGACCAGAGAGACACTGCCCCACCTGGCCTTTGGCATCAGGCTGTTCACAAAAGTGATAATACAGGCAAATTAAGGTTAAAACTCAGAGTAACGAGAGTCTAAGCCTCTCACTGTAGCTTTTCACTCCTCCAACGCCTCGCAGTAACCGAGGGTCTCCGTTTCCAACCCCCCGAGCTGCTCAGCACTCCTGGGAAGGCCCCGGAAGGTCTGGCCTCGGCGACGACAAAGGCCAACGCACACCTCGCGGTACCCTCGCGCCGCTCAGGGCACGCCTAACCCGTTCAAAAGGGGCTCCTAAACGCTGCTCCCAACTGCCCGGGCGGCGGGTGCCTCTGGGCACTCCTCACCGCCAGGCCCCGAGGCCGCGCCATGCCCTCCCCGGGGCTGGCTGCTCCCCTGGCCGGGCGCCTCCCTACCTTCAGCGACCTGATCTCCTTTCGCCACGGGGACAGGAGCAGGTTGACGCAGAGCAGCTCCA
>NW_010268623.1:0-5881 GCF_000690775.1 Eurypyga helias
TTTCCTGACTGAATCCAGCACATCAATTTACAGCATAACAAAAGTTAAGCCTAGCATTCACAGAGATGTTTTAAAGGGCGCTAACTAGTCAAGATCTGTCCATTTAGCTGTTTGAATTGCTACGATGCAGAGGAAACTGCTGTTTAACAGAATCCAAAAAGTAGTTCCAAGGAATTACTTGGCTTTTTATCTCGGGGGAACAAATGTAATGCTCATGCTGCAATATCTAGAAACA
Organism: Eurypyga helias; assembly: GCF_000690775.1. Lineage (NCBI taxonomy): Eukaryota > Metazoa > Chordata > Aves > Eurypygiformes > Eurypygidae > Eurypyga > Eurypyga helias. The sequence goes on from NW_010268623.1 coordinate 236, forward strand.
ATCAATCTGTACTGATGCACAGAAAAGTTTATCTCAGTGGTCACAGAGTTGCACAGAGTCCCACAGTTGCAGAATGTGCTTAGCCTGGAAAATGAACCAATGCATAAATATCTCTGAGGAACTTATGGAAAAGTCTGTTAAGTCATGGTTTTCATCACCTCCGTAGGTCTTCTCCATCCACTACAGTTTCCTCCTGCTAAGTGAGTACAGGCATACATTACCCAAGAAATAAGAATACTATCTACTGAAGTGGTGAGGTGCCTCAAATGCTTTAACCTCCTGTTCCAGTTGTTCTAAATTCAGAAGTCAGCCACAATGCATGTGTTTATTTTTGATGGATTCAGTAGTCATTACCATTGCATTCATCAACTGGAGGCGTATCAAGGGCAATGAAGTGTATTAATTGCAACAGGTTAAATCAGCAGTCATCTCTGGAATTATTCCTTTTCATTTTCTTTCTTGAGCCAGCTGGCCTTGATGCCTTCGATTAAATCACTTGAATAGCATTTTATTGGTTTTTTTAATTTATGCCACCATTCTGCTAACGTCCATCTATAAATGATCAGGGCTAATTTCCATCTGTGGACATTTGAGAAAGACTCATTTGTTCTTTACTGTTTGCTCTTCAAAGAGTGAAGGTGCTTCTACAACGGTTTGCTAACTCTGGAAGCTTGCCAGCCTTACTACAATTTTCAACACCATTCATGTGAAGAAGAGTTGGGCACAGTGAATAAATGCATGCCAAACTGGCTACAAGTCTATGCAGGAGGTCCACTGAGAGTAAAAAAAAACACAACTTGTAGGTCAAATGCAATTCAAATAGTCCTTCATTTCTGCTCTTTCAACGTTTTGATTACAGGTCCCTTCTCTATCACACAGAAACCCCGCTTAGTACAAGCAGATCTTCAAAAAGAACAGCTCCAGCTTGGCATAGATAGAACATTTTTCCTTTCCTGAGCAACTACAGACCTGCTGGCCATAGTGCCAGCACAAATATTAATTATATTCCCACTTACAATGCCATCAATGTAGAGGTCAAATCTGAAATAGTATGCATTCGGCATGTGTGGCAAGGCTTTGGTAGCAGCAGGGGCTACAGGGGTGGTTTCTGTGAGAACTTGCTGGAAGCCTCCCCTGTGTCCCACAGAGCCAATGCCAGCCGGCTCCAAGACAGACCCACCGCCGGCCAAGGCCGAACCCATCAGTGACAGTGGTAGCACCTCTGGGATAACGCGTTTAAGAAGGGGAAAAAAAAGTCTGAAGAGACTGAATTTTGCAGCAGAGAGAGATGTGAAAGAAACAACCCTGCAGACACCCAGGTCAGTGGAGAAGGAAGGGAGGAGGTGCTCCAGGTGCCAGAGCAGAGATTCCCCGGCAGCCTGTGGTGCAGCCCACGGTGAGGCCGGCTGTGCCCTGCAGCCATGGAGGGTCACGGGGAGCAGAGACCCACCTGCAGCCCAGGGAGGACCCCACGCTGGAGCAGGGGGATGCCCAAAGGAGGCTGTGACCCCATGAGCAGCCCACGCTGGAGTAGGTTTCTGGCAGGAGCTGTGGCCCCATGGAGAGAGGAGCCCAGGCTGGAGCAGGTTTGCTGGCAGGACTTGTCACCCCAGGGGGACCCAGGCTGGAGCAGGGGGATCCTGAAGGGTGGCACCTCGTGGGAGCGACTCAGGTTGGAGAAGTTGGTGGAGAACTGTCTGCCGTGGAAGGGACCCCACACTGGAGCAGGGGCAGAGTGTGAGGATCCTCCCCTGAGGAGGAAGGAGAGACAGGGACAGAGTGTGATGGACTGACCCCAACCCCCATTCCCTGTCCCCCTGTGCTGCTTGGAGGGAGGAGTTGGAGAAAATCAGGAGCAAAGCTGAGTCTGGGAAGGGTGGCAAGATGATGTTTTAAGATTTAATTTTTGATTCTTATTATCCTACTCTGATATGATCAGTAATAAATTAAAACAATTTCCCCAAGTTGAGTCTGTTTTGCCCCTGACAGTAACTGGTCAGTGATCTCTCCCCACCCTTACCTCGACCCAGGACCCTTTCATTACATTCTCTCTCCCCTGCCCAGCTGAGGAGGGCAGTGACAGAGCCGCTTTGGGGGGCACCTGTCTCCAGCCAGGGCCAACCCACCATACAGTACCATAAACAGCTTTACACAAATCACAGCCTCTGTCTTTTAGAATCTGTTAAAAATGTCAAGTAAGACATTTGCAAAATCTATTTTCTGTTTGATTGTGGTGGGAATTTGGGAATGTTGCTATAACACCACACATCATTTGAAAATCAAAAGAATATACATTTCCACCTAGAGTAGAGTGCTTGTCTACTGGTATACCATGATAATCAGCTAAGGATTCACCAGCCTGGCCAATGTCAAGAGCCATCCTTGAAATTTAAGAACCTTTTTGATGTTGCTCTTTGATTGACCTTTCTTGTCTTCTTAATGTCACGCAAGTCAGTGAACTGAAGACTGAAGTTCAGCTAAATCCAAAACTGTGCTAAGAGCACTATACACCCACTTCCTTCAATTTGGTTTTCTTCCTGTCGAGCATGACAAATTACAAGAGCACTCTGAAGTTTACTGATGCAAAGCAGTCACTTAGATTCTCTTCCAAATTCAAATGAACGGCATTCTTCTCTAGATCTTGATAACACTTTTATGATTTATGAAATTATTACCTTTCTCGTTTCTCTGAAAAGAAGGTTAAACCAGTTCAGAAATACACTTCAGTACTCTACGCTAAAGCTACTCAGCCTCTCCTGCCAATCACCGAGAAGAAAGCTTATTTCAAGACCTCCCATGTCACACATATTATAATCACAGCTTATTCTTTGTCAGATATGGTAATTGCGGGCACAGCTCTGCAGATACATACAGGTGGGTAGAAGCAAGCCTAGTACATGCACCTACCTGGCTGGACACAAACCAGAGTGAGTACAGAAACCATCAGGCTAATTGCCTGCACCACATTATGGCCAGACCAGTAAACTTTGGGTAGTAGACCTTGTGTTTTGCAGCGGTCATGTCTTTTGAAGAATCCTTTAAAAGAATAAAGCATATATAACTGAGTGAGGCTAGAAAAATTAAATACTCAGCTACTATTTTCTCAGGACATGACAGCCAGATGCTAGATTAAACTACACAAACCCCTAGAATTGAATTATCACTCTGAAATATTTTTACTGATATTCTGACGATTCAGACATTTTAGGAGTCCTGCAGTCTGAAAACTGGTTTGGTTTGTGGTTTTTTTCCTTTAACAGACAGGCTCACAGATGTCATACATGAAAAGACATGATCAAACTTACCAGCTATCCCATGGGAATCTGTTCTTTTGACAATGCAGTTTACGGAACTGCCTGTCAGCCTAGGCTAAAGTTTACAATCACCAAATCTGCAGAAGGCTTTACTCAAAGCTCGTAAGCCATGTTTTCAAAAAAATGGTCATCAGCTAGGACTTTCTTTACATGTTTCTTTCACTACAGAACTCCTATCACTAAAGAAAGTCCTAAATGCTGCCAGACATACAAGTGTGCTTAACATTCACTGGCACAGCAACACCAAGGGAATCAATCCTGCAACCACACTTTCATTCAGGCTCGATTCAGCTTGTGGACCACCAAGCCCCTCTGATGTCTTCACCAGAGCTGTTCCCCAGCCTGGGCTATTACAAGAAGTTCTTCCTTTCCAGGTACAGGGCTTCACATTTGACCTGACTAAATTTCAAAATGTTCCTGTCAATAAGGTAAATGAAAGGTCCATGAAAACTACAATTGGTGAATTATATTTTCTTTTATTTCCTTCTTTCTGGTTAAGCCCTGTCTAATGTTATCTGCTCTTGCAGTTTTCATAATCAATTTACTATTTTCTTATTTATTCAATAATTTGATAATTCTTCAAAATACAAAAGAATACTTTAAAATGATAATCAAACCCCTATTATTCCATAATTGCATTTAAAAATAAAATAAATTCCTTGTTTACGAACTTGTTCCCAGCTGTTGTGACCTTATGCTAAGATTCCTGTTGTTTAAGAAGGGAAGAATGACAGGGACTCAACTCACTGTGCACAGAAAAGTAACACTAGAAGTAACACTGAGAAATGAGATTGGTTTGAAAACCCTCAGGAAGAAGAAAAATAGGAGCCCATGTCTCGGTCTAGGTAGGGATTGTAACTGACAGCATACTGGATGGAAAAGGAGATGCAAATATTCCTCTGCTGTTTGAAAGATGGTATCAGTCACCTTCAGAAAATGTATACACTACCTACATCTTCAGGATAGAATTGCAGGCTCAGATTACCAAAATTCCATTTGGGATTTTGGTTTCCCCAGTAATTGCAGTTCTGGGCCAGTATAGGACATCTCAAGTCCAGGTCAGCGAGCAGAGACCTTGCTTCTGATCTCATGCAACACTCCACCTCTCCTATCCTGAATGACCACCTGAATAACAGATGGAAGACAAAGTCTTGGAACCAAAGGAACTCAATGAACATTTTATGGACATTTTCCAAAGACGGACCATAGACTAAGGGAATGATTACTGTCAATGGATGGGATGGGAAGGGGGAACTGGTTAATGAGAATGCATTGAATAGTGTGGGACTTGAGCATAACATAAATGATATGAAATAAGGGATGGACAATGTGCTGAGTTTAGTTGCGATCGAGTTAATTTTCCTTGCAGTAGCTAGTATGAGGCTGTGTTTTGGTTGTGCTGAGAAGAATGTTCATAAGATACTGATGTTTTCAGTTGCTACTAAGCCATGTTTATATCAAGTCGAGGACTTTTTCAGTTTCCATACTGCCCCTGTGTTCCCAGATTCTTCTCTGCAAGACGCTAGGATGGGACACAGCCAGGACAGTGGACCCAAACTGACCAAAGGGGTATTTCATTCCACAAAATGTCATACTCAGTATCTAAGTTGGGGGTGGGCTTTAGTGGTATTGTAGTTGACTCAAATACCATGTTGTAGATACCTCAAATTGCATCCTCAACATTATCAAACTTCAGTGACAACAAATTGCCTCTTTGCTAATTATCTTAGAAAGATAACAGTACCAACTTCTCACATTAAAACAACATTCATTCTTATTTGAAAGATGCATGAAATACATCAGTGATAAACACCACTAGAGAGACTCAATGGAATTAACAATTCTCCCTCCATAACCAGATTTGGCTAGCCAGCAGTGAGTGAAGCCTGGGAACATGTAACAGGGAGAAAGAGAGTTCTGAAGAGCTACTTTACAAGGACACACGACTGATGGCACTTACTGACTGGGTAAGTGCCCTGTGAAAACAAAATGGCCTTGACTATGTAATTAAATACCGTTATCAGGATGGACAAACACACAGGAACTGAGTTAAAACTGCACAGGCAGTCTTAATTATGACTTTTCCTGACTTTGCAATCTTAATCATGGTCTTTTAATCTAGTTCTGTATTTGTAATTGTAATGTCATTTGGTAGTGGCACTATGACAAAAGAGGCACCATGCTACAAAATTAACTTGACCTCTGCAGAGAGGAGGAACATCAGTGTTTGCAGCATGGGTCTCCCACGGGGTCATAGGTCCTGCCAGCAAACCTGCTCCAGACTGGGCTCCTCTCTCCATGGGGCCACAGCTCCTGCCAGCAGCCTGCTCCC
>NW_010268623.1:5994-26442 GCF_000690775.1 Eurypyga helias
GGCCCACCCGCCCTCACCATGGTCTGCCCCATGGGCTGCCAGGGAATCTCTGCTCCAGTGCCTGGAGCACCTCCTCCCCGTCCTTCTCCACTGTCCTGGGTGTCTGCAGGGTTGTTGCTCTCACATATTTTCACTCCTCTCTCCCAGCTGCAATTGCACAGCTGTTCTCCCCTATTCTTAAACATGTTATCCCATAGGCGCAACCCCTGTGGCTGATGGGCTCAGCCTCGGCCAGCAGCAGGTCCAGCTTTAAGCAGGCTGGCATTGGACATGGGAAGTTCTTACAGAAGCCACTCCTGGAGCCTCCCTCGGCTACCAAAACCTTGCCATGCAAACCCAATGCCACATTTTACCCTTCGCCTCTGAAAATTAAGAATCATCATTAAAATCAACATGCATCACACAATCTTCACAAACTTGACTCAGAGCAAGAAAAAAAGAATTCCCCGCACCAAAGTCAAAATAACAATCACAAAAATGAACAAAAGTAGGAAATTTACACACAATCCACTCCTGTTCCAGCTTGGATTTACCCACAGACTGCAATCCCTTAGGGGTGTACCTGCTCCAAGTGGATCCTTATCTGAGACACAGCCTCTCCGGGGGTATCCCTGCTGCGACACAGACCTACCCACAGGCACAGCTGCTTTGAGATGCATGTGTCCCAGCACGGCCTTCTCCACGGCCCCCAGTCCCTCCAGGGGTATCCTTGCTGTAGCACAGACTTATCCACAGCCACAGATGCTTCAAGATGTACCTGTTCTGGGTGGACTTATCCAGGGGGACAGACATTTTGGGGTGTCCTGCTCCCGTGTGAACTCATGCACAGGTCCCAGTCCCTTCGACTCCAGTTCACACTGGCGTTCCAGCCTGTCCAGCACAGCAGCACAGAATCACCAGCGATGCCCTGCCCATCTGGCAGCCCAGGCGCACGGCCATTGCTGTTCTCAAGCAGTTACCAGGCACAGCAAAGAGAGATGACCAGCAGCACAGCACTACAGCAAGCAGCAACAGCAAAAAGCAGCCACTAACGAGCACTACACTCTAACATACAGTAAAGCAAGCAGGCCCCATGGCAATCACAGGACTGTGCCCATTAATTGCTAAACAGCTATATCTTCAATCCAGCACATTCCAATCAGCCCTCCAATCAGAGAGTAAAAGTGAGAAAACTTGTGGGTAGAGACAAAGACAGTTTAATAGGTAAAGCAAAACAAACCAAGGAATTCATTCACCACTTCCCATCAGCAGGCAGATGTTCAGCCATCCCCAGGAAAGCAGGGCTCCATCACTTCAAACATCCACCCCTTCTTTCTTATTCCTTCTGCTTTATATGCTGAGCATGATGCCAAATGGTATGGAATATCCCTTTGGTCAGCTGGGGTCAGCCATCCCACCCGTGTTCTCTTCCAGCTTCTTGTGCACCCCCAGCCTACTCACTGGTGGGTTGAGAGGCAGAAAAGGCCTTGACCCTGTGTAAGCACTGCTCAGCAGTAACGAAAACTTCTCTACATTACGAACACTGTTTTCAACACAATCCAAAACACAGCCCTGCACTAGCTACTATGAAGAAAATTAATTCTACCCCAGCCAAAACCAGCACAATGAGACAACACATTTAGATCATTACCTTTTATTTTTCATAACAATTAATCTAGATGAAGCAACACTAAATACAAAAATTCAATAAAAATTTGCTAAGTATAACTGCTCTTTTAGAAAAGTATAGTCTTAATAATGATTGAAAGCCCAATATACATGTTAGACAACACATATCCCCCCATGCCATTCTTGTCCCAGAATAGCTAACGATGTATGAACACTTCTGAAACACCCCTAACCACCCTAAATTCAGTCGTCAAGAGTATTAGCAAAGGATTGCAACTACAGTCACTCGTATTTAATGACATCTGAAGCAAAGGAAAGAACAAATCTTCCCATTTAGTTTTGTGAGAATCTGGAGAGGAATATGAACCTGAACTGATGGCTTCAGGTACAAACAGGCACAGCAAGGTCTGAGCAGCAGCTATGAGACCATTAAAAAAAGTCTGCAAAGGGACAGCCTGAGATGTTCCTTACACTACAGCAACTTAAGCACAGAAGATGAAAACATGGAGATTAACCAGGGAGCACATAAAAAGAAGAGAAGAAAGCACATTAACACAGGACCAGCAGCAAAGCAGACTGAGACAGGAAACTGCTGCCTGTATTTTCCTTCTCTGCTCAGGACACTGCTATGTATTTGTGCTGGTTTTGGCTGGGATAGTGTTAATTTTCTTCATAGTAGCTAGTAGGAAGCTATGTTTTGGACTTGTGCTGCAAAGAATGTTAACACCACTGATTATTTTGTTGTTGCCAAGCAATGTTTACACTAACCCAAGGATTTTCAGTTTCCTCATATTACATCTGTGTCATGCAGACAAGAAGCTGGGAGGGGATGCAGCTGGGACAGCTGACCCAAACTGACCAAAGGGATATTTCATGCCATAAGACATTATGCTCAGTATATAAGTTCGGGGCAGTTGGCCAGGGCGGACTGCTGCTTAGGGACTGGCTGGGCATTGGTCAGCAGATGTTTAGCAGTTGTATCACTTTATATGTAATGAAAAAGAAACAACAACAAAATTATCACTAGTAGGAGTATTTTCATTACATATTATTATCAGTAATAGTATCATTATTTTATTTAATTTACTTTCAATTATTAAACTGTTCTTATCCAAACTCATGAGTTTTCTTACTTTTTCCCCCTGACTTTCTCCCCCATCCCACTTTGGCAGGGGAGAGGTGAGCGAGCAGCCATGTGGTGCTTGGTTGCAGACTGGGGCTAAACCAGTCTGCTTCGCAAAGCGGACTGAAAAGACATGGATAACTCTGTACGTGATAAAACTCAATGAGAACGAGCCAATTAAATAGTATCAAGGCAGGATTTCAGACCTATGTAAGAAAGCATCTGAATTTACGACCTGCAATTATTTCCTTATTTCAGTATAAATTATATACATATCTGAATTTTACGAAGGATTGGGAAATCTGTGACTGAGTTCTAGGTGGACAAGAGTGTCTCTAAGAACGTATATAAAAGTGAAGGGCAGTTTTCTTATCTGTTAGAGTTATCTGCTACTGCTAGGCCTATGAACAGCTCTAGAGATTAATTGAGCTTGGGCCAAATGCTGATTTCTTTTAAACAAAGAAATATTACCTTGTAGGAAGAATCCATTCTGAGGCATACTGACATTGTAAAAAAGTTTCCAAAGGCTTCATTGAACAACAGGCGAGTTCCTCACGTTTTGCCACTAGCAGTGTCCACACAGAAAGTGCAAGTAAAGCTCAGTGTAGTGCTCAGATGGTAACCCAGTCAAACCAGAATTTTTCCCAGGTCTATTTTCTAGAGATGTTGTGTTCATGTGCAAAATGTGCGTCTCCCTTCTGGCTACTCCTTAATTTGGGCATACAGCCTTTGGGGAGAGGGATGGAAATGTATTTCAAGTTGAATGGCTGACTTTATAGAGAAATAAATTATTCAAATTAATTAAGCTTTGTATTTTGTTGTTTCCCCCTCTCTCTGAATTAACCAGAAGCAGCTTACAACTTTTATGTCTTCATATAAATCACATATGTATTCATTATTCATCGAGCAATTTCTCAGACCTGAGCCCATATAGTCCGATCCTGAGGAAGCTGAAAAAAATTGTTTACATTCAAAATGTCCACCTTTATTACATTTCATTGGCTGCAAATATCAGGTTCCATTTTCTTTTTCTGTTGCCTCAATGGTTAAACATAATAGGATAATTTTACACTGGGAAGAAATAAAATAACCGATTTCCACAAATACTTACTTACATGTATTTAACATTTGCTGTTTCTGAAAGTAAAGCCTTTCACAGAAGCATTTTTCAAAAGCGGGTCCAAAGTAGGTGGAGAGGACATACAAACTTTGAATGCAAGTAAATACCTGAAAGCATTTTTATGCTGTTCACCCCATTCCTTTATTTGTAAGGGAAGGAGACATCGTGTTGGCCACTGACAGCCATCAAGCACAACTTCTCACAGATGTCCTGTGAAGTTTTCATACAATATGAATTCAGCACTAGTTAAATAATTAAAGTAATGACTTAGCAAGGCCGTGTGTCTCAAAACGTAGATTCTCATTTTTGAATGTTTCATTTTAATCAAATTTAACTTTGAAATAAACAAAGAACGAACAATTAAAGAGCAGATGAGTGTGTCTAAACCAACATGCTAGGGGCTACATCCTGCTTGAAGGCTGCTTCCATTCAAAAAATATATAGAAAAGATGTCTGGGCAGGACACTGCTGTTAAGAAACGTCTCCTGCATACACAACCAATATACCAAAGCATATATACTTACCAGCTCAAAGCACTGATACCAAGGGGAGCTGGGGAGTACAGTTAGAGACATAAGTCTTCTGTATCTGCCTGGAGCCCAGCCAAGAGCACTCAGTGTGGCTTTTAAGGAGTCCCTAAAGCTAGAAAAACTTGGAAAGCTGGACCATCAAGGAGAATACATATGCAACCAAAGCGTGATGGGAGCTCTAAGATCTGCCTTGTTAGAGTTCAACAAGATAGCCCCTCTGCCACGCTTTTATATCCACACGTTGACAACATGGATCATGCTTTCCAGATCAAATTCTTTCAATCCATACATTTAGATACCTATTTCAGAATTTCCCTACTTAGGACAACTCGTGGATATTAGCCATGAAAGCATTTTTACAAAGAATATGCTATTTTAATAAGTTATGTTTCCTTTTTTTCCAGCAAAGTTCCCACTGATTGGAAGAGGGGAAATATAACCCCCATTTTTTAAAAGGGAAATAAGGAGAACCTGGGGAACTAGAGGCCAGTCAGTGCCCAGCAAAATCATGAAGCGGATCCTCCTGGAAACTGTGCTAAAGAACATGGAAAACGAGGAGGTGATTGGTGACAGCCAAATCTTGCCTGAAAAATTTGGTGGACTACTAAAATTGGGGTTGGAAGGGCAACCAACATCATATACCTGGACTTGTGCAAAGGCTTCGACACCAGCCCACAGGGCATCCTTGTCTCTAATTTAGAGAGGCATGGATTTGATGGATGGACCACTTGGTAGATAAGGAAGTGGTGAGGCACTGGGCAGTTGTGGATGCCTCATCCCTGGAAGTGTTCAAGGCCAGGCTGGATGAGGCTTTGAGCAACCTGGTCTAGTGGAAGATGTCCCTGCCCATGGCAGGGGCGTTGGAACTAGATGGTCTGTAAGGGCCCTTACAACCCAAACCATTCTATGATTCTACAATATTACTTTAGCTGAGACAGCTTTCCTGGCACCTCCTAGAATACAGTACTGCATTCTTCCTGGTGACATAGATCCTCCTTGTCTCTTCAAATTCCTGATGCTTTTAGAAACTTCGCTTTTAGACAGTTTAGCTTATTATATGGCATTATGAACCATACCATTCTTTCCACACTGAACTTGATTCTGATTCAGCAAGATTAAACAACTGCATGAAAAACTCATTTTTAAAGCTAATTATTATCTTTATTTATTCTGGAATTACTTCATCTGACTACTTTGGACCAGAGTGTCTATCTACTTCTAGTAAATCTTAAAAATCTTGGTCACCAGTCTGTTCTTGTGGCACAGTACACTAAGTTAGACATGCACTTTTTATTGATTTACCATCTCACAAATTAAGCATTTCACCCATTCTTTCACATCGCATACCTATCCTTGCTCATTATCTAACTATGTGCATTAACCAGCATTTCTTATATGAAATCAAAACATGTTATTCTGACACTGTGGTTACTGTCTCCTAGCAACAGAACTTTTTCTTAATAAGGCACTTGTTATTTTCAGGGGTCTGTGTCATGAATACTTTAAATAGCCTTAATTTTCTGTATAGGTTCCCTAACTTAATCAAACCTTTTCTTTTTAAGTTTGATGACCTATGAAAATGTTTTATTAGTACAGTAATACCACAGTAACTTGATCTCTAAAATGCAATACCTTCAAATGTCCTCATACTAATGTTTCATTTAAACTTTGCACTTAAATTAAGTGGAAGAAAGTTCTTTCTCACATAACCAGGCATTTCTGTTAAGGCAATTTTATACTCATGAGTATAGGTTCTCACAAGCATCTTTGTAAATCATTACAGTAGATCACAAATAAGCATATCATAAAAAGTGATGAGAGATTCATGTTGTACTAGTTCTTTTCAAATAAAAACAATGATCTTTCTGGCTTTGATCAAAACACAAAAATTGGATGTTTAAAGGTAAGTGACAGTAGAAAATAAATGAAAGCACATACCTGAGAAAATAAATTTCTTAGCAGTTTGTTTTAAATTCACCAGACATCTAGATAGCAAGCCTAAGGTAGCAGAGCATAATATAATTGATATCTGATTGGCTATTTCTTTCTTGTAAAGTTTTTCTCTTCTTGTCTGTCTTACAAAATTATATGTTCTCAGGGTAATTCTGGAAATCATGCAGAAATAAGTGCAATTTTAGTTCTAAAGACAAATCATTTATGAGAAATGAGTTTGAAAAAAACTAATGAAAGTATTTATTACTTCCATAATTTTTAAAATTGGTCGAGGCGTTCTAATGTTCATGTTGCTGGTGACAGTGCAAACTGGTAGACAGTACTGCAACTGCAGTCTGCAAAAGACAGAATACATGTCCTAAAGTCATGTATGTCATTAATGTACCCAGTTGAAACATCAATTTGCAAGCTGTCTAACTGAAAGTATATCTTCACAGATGTACCTAAGGTATGGCAATATGCCGAATGAGGCATCTGAGGAGAAGGAAAAAGCAGCTGAAGAACTGAACTACTGTCCAGCTCAAAACGCAGAGACTTACCACAAGGTTATGAAAGCCTTCTTGTGGAGATAACGTTCACAGAGCATCCGACCAGGATGTTTTAGAAGCAGGACAGTCTTCTTCCTTCTAGAAGTGAAAAAGTAAAGATGATGAAGAGCGAGTCCTCTGGCAGTAACCTCCTTTGGTACCTCTGATGCCATAACAACCTGCCCACTGATTCTGGCAGACCTTAGGTTTTTGAAGGAGGGGAATATCTGGAAAGGTACATCATAAACACCCCTTTTCCTTCTATAACAAGGAATTTCCTAAATCTGTAAGGCTAGCTGTGGGTGAGCTAAAACACTGGTGGGAGACAGAGTTAGGTTTTGCTTTGTGAGGTACTGAAAAATCTATCATGACAGAGGGAATTTTATACTTCAGTTGGCCCCATCTTTGCAAAATCTCACTCTCGAAAGTAATAAACATGATTGGGTAGCCAGGAAGACTTTTAATTCAAGAGAATAATTATGGCACAAAGACTCTATGATGTAAGCTAGTCTCACAACAACATATATCCAAGCACACTGAACCTTTCAAAGAACATACTTCAAAAAATTTAAAAGTGCCCATCAATTAATAACACCTGCCTAAGTAACCAGCAAGAGGAATTGAAGATATTCATATATAGAAAAAACCCCAAAGTATTCAGAAATATTACTGAAACAGTGCTATGGATCATAATACTAAGACACTGAAATGGAAGTTTACTAGAAACATGGTTTGTCACTTTGTCTACATCATCTTTCCAGCAGATAATTTAGACTTTGAGAACTATGACTCTCAAAATCAAAAAAGGGATACAGGACATCATCTACTCTACTCCTTCGAAATAGCAAGTATCATTAGGAAATGGGCAAAATTTTCCTTTAATACCTGTCCATGATGTGCAAGAGGTGGAAAATAGTATTCTTATATTGAGTAGCAATATACGAATATCTGGAAATTGGAAAATATTTGATATTTATAGATTTTTTTAAAAAGTTGTACACAGTATTTTACAGGCAACATCAAGCTGGGTAGGAGTGTTGATCTGCCTGGGGTAGGAAGGCCCTACAGAGGGATCTGGACAGGCTGGATCGATGGGCTGAGGCAAATTGCGTGAGGTTTAACAAGGCCAATTGCTGAGTCCTGCACTTCGGTCACAACAACCCCATGGAATGCTACAGGCTTGGGGACGAGTGGCTGGAAAGCTGCCTGGGGAAAAAGGACCTGGGGGTGTTGGTCAACAGCAGCTGAATGTGAGCCAGCAGTGTGCCCAGGTGGGCAAGAAGGCCAGTGGCATCCTGGCCTGCATCAGGAACAGTGTGTCCAAGCAAGACTTGGGCAGGGATTCTCCCCCCTCTGTGCTGGGCACTGGTGAGGCTGCACCTTGAATCCTGTGTTCAGTTTGGGCCCCCCACTACAACAAAGACCCTGAGGTGTTGCAGCATGTCCAGAGGAGAGCAACGGAGCTGGTGAAGGGTCTGGAAGTGGTTCCAGACCACCAAGGAAGTGGTTGAGTCACCATCCTTGGAGGTGTTTAAAAGACGTGTAGATGTGGTGCTCAGGGACATGGTTTAGTGGTGGACTTGGCAGTGTTGGGCTAATGGTTGGACTTGATGATCTTAAAGGTCTTTTCCAACCTAAACCATTCTATTTCTTTGTGAGCATGCCCAGCACCCAACAGAGGTAATGCAATACTGAGCTTCACTGACAGAGTTAAAAACTGACTTTAAAAGTTAGTGGATGAACTGGAAAAACAATTATTTTGTTGCATTTACTTCCTTCAAGCAGCATGTGGTACACCAAACAGTAAAGAATACAGTAAGAACTTTTAACAGGGCCAACTTCCCAAAATTTTAAGCAGCTATCACCATAACTGTATTTTGGGAGCACAGACATATTAGAAAAGTATTAGTAAAAACCTGGAACAAATTATGCATACATTACTAGATGCCCCAAAAGGAGTGATGAAACATAAAAGCCACATATACACAAATAATGACATAAAGTAAAAATAATGACAGCACAATTTATTATTTTTTAAAAGATTCAGAATTTCCCAAGTTCTGTTAATTACCGATAAATCTTCTGAAAAAAACCCTGATTATTTCTATGTGATTACAGAAACGTAAATTCGGTTCCATAGTTAGGAATTTTTTAAAAAGGAAAGAAGAGAGTGTTGATAAGGATATAGAGCCTATGCAACCTGATACAGCTTCTAAGATATCTAAATAGATAAATTCAAAAATAGAGACTATAAACAAACATACACAAAAAAACACCCAAAAAATTCCAGTCAACAAGTTCCATGGTAACTGGGTCTTCTCAAATGAATCACTAAGTTTTCTTGACAGGATTCGTGTTTGGATGATAAAAGAATTTCTGTTGATAAAGTATCTGTATTTAAAAAAATAAAAATTGACTTAGTACTATGCGACATCTTGATTTTAAAATCTTACCATTTTTAAAATGGCAGTATACGGAAGTAGTAACACCCACTAAAGGCATTAAAAACTACTTTACCAGCTCATCTGAAAATAGTGACTGGGAAAATATTAATGAATTGGGCAACTAAACAGAGAGGTTTTTCAAAGACCATTTTTTTCTAATGAAAAGATTTTCATCAATATTTCATCATTGAGGATCTGAGGACATTTTTGATGAATGAAAATAGAAAAATCTTTGGTGGTTTTAGTTGACAAAGATTCATGGTGAGTAATGAGGGAGCTGGTTACTGCTACAAACAATCTGAATCACTTGGCTAAATGGTCACAACACACAAAATTGCTTTAAATAGATCCTTACACCAAAAGATAAACCTCTGTAAAGAAACAACACAGGTTACTCCTACCAGACAGGATTTTCTCAGTTCACTACTTTTGCTGAGCGGAAGACAGAGCGGATTTGGTTTTACAGGTTTTTTCCTTCATTTTAAAAAACAAGCTGCGTGTAAGGAGTTTACATTTAGACAGACAAGGACAAAACAACCTTCAGTGGCTTAAATCTGAAGGGAGAGGAAGATAACTTAATAGTCTGGATTTTACAATGCAGTTGCAAAAGCTCCCCATTTTCCTGAGTCTGGTGACGTTCTGGGTACTATGCCTTTTTTTGGGAAGGGAAGGAATGGGATTCCCCCACTTGCAGCCTTCTACTAAAACATGGGTTACCTATTCCTGTATTTTGGCAACTGCAGAAAATGTGGGAACTCTTCAGCAGAGAACGCAACTCTGCACAGGCTCCTTGTTCAACAGCACATGCTTTAACTGGCCAGTCTTCAGCCTGAGGCGGGAGTTCATAGCAGTTCAAGTATGAGTGCAGAAGAGCCAAGCCCCTCTAAAAGCATGGGACAGCGAGGACAGGATGGACAACGTATGGATGCCAAACACAAAAGCTCAGTGTCAAAGGTTTAAAAAAAGTCAGTGCACTAGGCCCAGATGCCTGAAGCGCCAAGTGGTAGGGAAATGGTATGCTTAAAATTGTATTGTCTAGTTCTTACAGTTACATTTGAAAAACAGAGGAGAAATTTAACCATGTTGAGAGATTTGAGAAGCTGGCTTCCAACATACTCCAGACCCCACCTGGAGTGCTGCATCCAGCTGTGGAGCCCTCAGTATCAGAAGGATATTGACCACTTGAAGCGAGTCCAGAGGAGGCCACGAAGATGATCAGAGGGCTGGAGCACCTCTCCTATGACGAAAGGCTGCGAGAACTGGGCTTGTTCAGCCTGGAGAAGAGGAGGCTCCGAGGAGACCTCATTGCAGCTTTCCAGTATCTGAAGGGGGCCTACAAGGGTGCTGGGAGAGGACTTTTTACAAGAGCCTGTAGTGACAGGACAAGGGGTAACAGCTACAAATTGAAAGTGTGGAGGTTTAGATTAGATATCAGGAAGAAGCTCTTCACAGAGAGGGTGGTGAGGCACTGGAACAGGTTGCCCAGAGATGTTGTGGATGCCCCATCCCTGGATGTCTTCAAGGCCAGGCTGGATGAGGCTTTGAGCAACCTGGTCTAGTGGAAGGTATCCCTGCCCACGGCAGGGGGGTTGGAACTAGATGATCTTTAAGGTCCCTTCCAACCCAAACCATTCTATGATTCTGTATTTTAGTGAAAAATTCACATTCTAGAGTCAGTTTTCAAGGTCTAGTCCTCTCCCAAAACTTTTCCAGAAAAACATCAAAGTAGTTCTTACTGCAATAATATTTACCAGCTTCTGTAGGCTGTCAACAGCTTTGAGACCTTAATGAGACAGATAGAAACCATATGGCATAACCAAGTTTTTCAACAATAAAGTTGCTGGAAGGCGTGTCTACAATGTGGGTGGATAGTGCTTAAACAACCAAGCAAGTTCCTGACCATGGTCATTTACTTTGTCAGCACCGCATCACACAGGTGAACATTCCCTGGTCCAAAAGCATTAGTGCAGCATGTCACTGGAGGTAATAAACCTCCTGGTGCAGAGCTCAGTAGCTCAGGCGCACAGCCACACTGACATGCCCGTTCCACTTCCATTTCTGGTCCTAACTCAGATGTTGTTACCCTGGGCATCTCTGTTCTGTAGGAGATTTATTGACTTGACCAAGAGGTGCTGTGACCGGCAGTATTAAGCACCGGCCATGAAGCAGAAGGATGTGCTTCTAGTCCTCAACCTAAAACCTAAACCTGCTTCCCTGTCCCTTTTATGAGCATTGCGAGAAGCAGCAGAGCCGCGTTACACCCATGGAACTAACGTAACCCACTGGGGAACAGAACGCATGCACTGATGGAAACAGCAATCATTACCTGAAACTTAAACATTCTCATTTTGATTTAATGACAATCATAGAATCACAGAATGGTTGGGGTTGGAAGGGACCTTAAAGATCATCTAGTTCCAACCCCCCTGCCATGGGCAGAGACACCTTCCACTAGACCAGGTTGCTCAAAGCCTCATCCAGCCTGGCCTTGAACACTTCCAGGGATGAGGCAATATCCAATTTCATTCCGATATTTAAAAATTTCATCTGCCTCAAAACCAAACCATAACACAAAAACCACTGCAGATGTGAGAAGGTGGAGGAAACGTCGAAAATACTAGAAAATCAGTTCATTAACAAGAACAGAATTTGCCAAACAAGTATGTTAAACTACAAATTTCTCTACTCTGGATGAGAATCAGTGGAGAAATATTCACACCATGGAGCCACTGGAAGCTTTCTCCACTGACAGCAGTGGGACCAAGGTTTAAATCAAAATGTCTGTTAGTCACATGGACAGAGTAAGATTTAGCACATCTTTAATTTCTCAGTTTTTAAGACTTTGGGATTAGTTGTTGAGGAAGACACTCAATTTAGGGAACACTGTTACTTAGCAACCATAATCGGTTTTAAAACAAAGCTTTAGCCTGTGCCTTTTTTTCAGCGAGGAAATAATAGATCCTTGCTCTTAAGTGTTTCTAACCAAATTAATAGCTAGAGCAAATGTCTAGACTTAACATCAATGTAAGGCCGTAAGCAAACTGTTTGTCAAAGCAGCGCCCTTACATAGTTTGACGCTTTCCTTGTTTTTGCATTCATGGCAACGGAAGTCTCAATTCTTAATACAAATACACAAGATAGCAAGAGAAAAAAGAAAGAAAGAAACAAACAAAAACCAGGGAATATGGAGTATTTGACCATCAAAATCAAATATCAGATCAGAATAGCTTTCTTGCTATGCCCATCTAAGACCCAAGCACAGGCTCCACAAAGCTGCCAATTACCCTGGAGCTGAGCGGGCTCCAGTCCTGTACTCTGAGAGATTTTGGTGCTCCTAATCACCGTACGTAACACGCTGAGCTACCCAGAGGTTTCAAGAAAAGGACAAGGGAACAACATATGGCCTAAACAGACTGTTCATGTCTTTCCTTAAACAAGGCACAGCTTCACCTTAGACTGACCTTGCAATTACAGGCTACTGGGAGCTGTTATGCACTTGAAAACAGTCAGCACAACAAACGGCAGGGATAGGAAAAGATTCAGAAATACTGAACGCAGAGAGCCCTCAATAGGCAAACGGTGTGCCCTGGCCACGGCGCTCGCGACACCCCTGCTCTGATCAGGCCATTTGCTATCTGAACCTCAAAATGCAACACGGAAGCAAAGCAGTCCTTTATACGGTCGATTCCTAGATGAAACGACGATAGAAGCTCCCCCACAGGGGGTCCTTTAGCAATTTGAGGCCAAAGCTCTGAAAAGATCCTCCCCAAAATAATAAAGTTAATTAACTGTAAAGTAAGCGAAGTGGAGTAACGTGTCACCTTATTCCAGCAGCCAGAGCAGGATCTGAATAGTTTTCTCCTGAGCAGGTATTAAGTAGCCAGGGAAAAACTGCAACGCCACCTCAAATAACTCATGTCTACATGACTCAGTTCAGGAATATTAATAAAATCCACCTATCCAGAGCCTGTGCTCATCAGAGTTTAGGAGATACTGGATTCTGAGCAATAACCTACCAAATTTACTGTAACTGTTCTATACCTAGTGTCATTTGTGTGTGGCAAAAATAACTTGCCAATTCTTGAAAAAAACTTAAATCTTAGGAATTTGCTAATATTAAACAGTGAAGTTGTTTTGGCTTTCTTAACTACCTTTGAGTTTAAAAGCTTATGGATGTCTTCGTATTACTCTTACACCACAAACGACAGTTGATCTATGATTTCTTTGAAAAACACATATTGTGTGTTTTACAATATCATAAAATATCATATTGTATTTGATGTGCATGAAAGCTAAACATAATAAATATTTGCAAATAGGCAAAAAATCCAGATTGATCTTGAAATTTAGCGGAGGAATTTTATACACACTGACCAATCTACAAGACTATGACTAGCAGCAAGTATTACAAGTAATTTGCATTGTAAGACCATTTGTTGTTGTAAGACCAACTCTAAATAACTTCCCCTCCAACACCCTTATTTTTCCCCTCTCTAAATCAAAAGAGTCTTTACATCAAACATGAAATCTCAAATCTCAATTATTTTCTTATGAGAGGCCTGCAGTAGATGACAACATAAAAGTACAGATTTCAGGTTTATTTAAAAAAAAAAAAAAAAAAAGGAAAACCCCACCTTCTAGAGCCAGGGGTTGGAACTAGATGATCTTTAAGGCCCCTTCTAACCCAAACCATTCTGTGATTCTGTGATAAAATATGTTTTCCATTGTCTTATCCTTGTGTTTCACTGAATAGGGGGTTTTCTCCTAGTAAAAAGACCCCAAACAACCCTTTAATTCAACAGATTGCATGAAAAGCCTTTATGCCAGAAGATGCTAAAGCCATGGCTGGGTTCTGGGTGCAGGGAGAGCATTTATTTATTTCCTTTTTAAAGGCACAATATGTGCTAGACACAGCGCTCATGTGGAGACTACTGATTTTAAAACTGCCCTTCTGTTCCCACCTCCATCAGATCAGGTGAAGAATCTTGCAGAATTTATCCCAGTGAGCCAGGAAAGAGGTCATCCCACGGGGGAAAGAAAGCCCTTAAGAAAGATTGCTACACAACCGCACCGCTGTCAGAGCGCGCTGCTGCTAACAACAGAGGCCATTAGCCAGGGTTTCTTACATCTGTACGGCTAAAAACCAAGGGGATAAAATTCCATCACTGACACAGCACCCCAATTTATCTTTTATGAGTTGCTAACTTAAAGAACATCAAATGTTTGGGATTTTACATCCTAAAATTAAAATTACATCAATGAAGTACAGATTCAACTTCGAGGACTCTGAGCTGTCACAGCCAGAGACGAGAAAGGAGCCCCCAGGAGGCCGCCTAACCCTTACTTGCTCATTCAGAACGCGCACACTAATCTCATTGATCTTCTGATCACTACAAATTATTGGTAAGCTCTGCATTAAACCCAACTGCTGTAAATTGGAGTTGACAGTATTATCACTGAAAGAAATGCATGAGCTCTGTGTTTGCCAAAGTGTGACTTCCTGGACTAGCAGTGTAGCACTGCAGCACTCCAAGGACTGAGATTTCTAATCCAACTGCCATTCTCCAGCAAATGATTTCAATCACAGAGAATTAACTTTGCTTAAGAACATTTCTTCACCGTAGACACGCACTGTCACTTAAAAACCAAAAAAACTCCGTATCGGTGCAACATTCCCATCTCCAGGCACAAGCTCATAAGACTCAGCTGCATCAGGACATTAATACACTTCCAGACAGCCTCCTTCAGCGAAACCATCCTCAGCAAACATTCTGACACTAGCTTGCATGCAAGCAGAATAAAAACACGTGAGAACAATCCCAGAAATTAAGTTTGGGTGTTGGGATCATAGGAGGAACCCTACTAGCAAGGGTAGCAACCAGCGTTTTTATATTATAGGAAGCAAAGACTTTACAGAACGTAACTGGCAACAGATTTAGGAAGCTGGCATGACTGCTAGGTTTGCCAACCGAGTGGAATGAAGACCTTTCTCTGGTCTATTTAGATATTTATTGGTCTGTATAATTGAAGATGGCACATAATATATTGTTACATATATACTGTTCCTCAATCAGAGCCTGGGAAGAAACTGAGGACACTCAGAAGAGTTCCAACTGCAGAAGTTTTCAATTTTTGGTACATTATTTTCCACTTCAAAGAGCTAACGGAAATGATGCAGCACACTTGCATACAAACATGATTAGTGACACGTTTAAGTTATCTTATAGTCAAAATAGTTCACTTCCATTTGAGAAGCCAGAAGAAATTCTCTTGACAAGTAGCCTCAAGACATATTTACAGATGAACTGAAGAATATTGTCTTCCCTTCGTAATCAAGGGATAAAGCCAATAAACGCCTTGGGAATCTGAAAGATTAACTCCTTAGTCCCTTGTTGTTTTAGGCCCCTGAGGAGTCGGGATTCCTGTTCTGGGCACACCTATGTCCCTTCCTGAAGCAGAGCCTACCAGTCATCCCAAATGACAACCAGTGGCACCCGTGCAAAAATTATTCAGCTCTTCAGGCTAGAAACAGAGCAGACAGAAAATAGGGCATGACTCTGCAGAGAGAGGGTAAGAGGCGAGATCCTATCTTCTGGCTCCTGCTGCTTTGGGTTAGACTAAAAACCCACCTGGTTTAATAATCTATTTCCTGCTAGGTCCAGTAGGCCATAATTAGAGGAAAATATAAGAAATGGGATGAGAATAAAGTGATCCTTCCTGGACATGCAGTGTTGATTGCTCCAGGTTAGAAGGGAAAGGGCTTTCCGAGTCAAAGGTTGCAACTGCAGCGACTTTTAACAGCCAAAGGAGTCTTCATGAATTCTTCATGAATCCCATTATTTTGGCTCTCAGATCTTACTATGGCACAAAGTTCCACAATTTCATCTGTGCACAGTAACATTTTTTTAAATTTGGTTGCCTCTCAATTCTTCTAGTGCGAGTAGTGGTGAATGACGATTTCCTCCCTTCTGTGTTTTCTGTAGAACCTTCTCAAGCGCAGCTGCAGCTCCTTCCCTCTTGATCATCCCATCTCTAGTTTGTGTAATGTTTCTTTTGAAGCATGGAGACCAAAGCTGCATATGCAGCATTCCAGATACGATGCACCACAGATTTAGGCAATGGAACAGTGAGATTCTTTGTTTTCTTCTTCACTCCTTGCCTAATATTTCTTAACACTTGATTTGTCTTTTTAACCTTTTCTGAGCAGTAAGTTGGTGTTTTGGGGGGAGGGAAGCCTAAAATTTCCTTTTTCTTGACTCTCTTTTCCATACACATCCTTTACAACAAGAAAACAGTGCTAGAATAAGGAAAAAATAGTGCCAATTATCCTTTTCATTCTCAAGTTCAGAAACTCACTAGTCAAATAATTGCCCCACCCTCCCCACCCAGACAGGAAAGGAAATAATGCTAATCATTTCTCTTTGTCAAAGTAAGGGGTAATTTATAGTGATAGTCAGGTATTTTCTGATACAGCACTTTTTTGTAGTAAAATGATGATTCAACACTCAGTTTCCTGAGGAATTAAAACAAAGGACAGGTGACCCAGCTTCCCAGTTTTTCTGCAGCTCCTCTACAGCCCATCCAGCAAAAGACCTAAGGACAAGGTACAGGTCATACCAGCTTCCAGTGACACCATGTCAAAAACCTTCAAAAAATAATCAGTTCAGATTCTTCTCAACTTGATTTAAAAATAGTCATTAGAAAAAACCTCCTTCCCATTGAAATTTTGCACATCAACCTTGGGCTTTTGGTTACAAGGAAAAGTTTTTAAGAACACCAAGATTACATCAGGCAGATTGACTGATCCATTTAGGGTGCTACAGGGGAAAGACAAGCCTGGTCTAGACTCACATCACATCTACAGTCAGGAAGCCATTTGGAGCATAACAACAACTTTATTGAGTCAGCACATTTCTGGACAATGCCACAGATATATTTTCCCCTTACACGTCAGCAGATGGCACTCTCTATATTTACTATCTACATATTTTGCACACTTGCCAAAAAAATGCTTCTTCTCATGGAACTGTAGTAGGAGATGACAGGTCCTCAAGAGCTCTGTGCTTTACCTACTCTTTAATGCAGATTTCCATTTTCCATAGGCACACAAGCTGGTCAAGTATGTTGACCATGGGGCCTATAAACCCATGGAAACATGAATTGTACATGTGGCCTATACTTCATGCAGTTAACAGATAATCCACTCTCCCATCCACAATGTAATAAGCTTCAAAATTAGCCTTTTCTACAAAGGCCAAAAAAGGTTCAGCATTAACAAATCATTTGCATATGATGCCAAAAAGAGGTCTACGTTAAAACACAGCCCTCTTCATTTACCTGGTCAGGTCACTATCCATTTAGTTGTACTGACTTCATTTCGTTGTCTGTCTTTTGTATCATTCTGGCCAGCAGAGCCATGGGAAGGCAGAGTTACCAGCTCTTCTGTGCACATCACTATCATGGTTTAACCCCAGTCGGTAACCAAGCACCACACAACCTCTTGCTCACCATCCCCAACCCAGTGAGATGGGGGAGAGAATTGGAAGGGCAAAAGTAAAAAAAGCTCATGGGTTGAGATAAGAACAGTTTAATCACTGAAATAAAATAAAAAATAATATAATAATAAATTGTAACAAAAACAACAAAGAAAGAAACAAAACTCAGGGGAAAAGAAAGGGATGCAAGCACTCACCACCTGCTGACCGATTCCCAGCCAGTCCATGAACAGCAAGTAGCAACCCCCTGACCAACTCCCCATAGTTTATATACTGAGCATGATGTCATACGGTATGGAATGGCCCTTTGGCCAGTCTGGGTCAGCATCCTGGCTATGCTCTCTCCCAGCTTCTTGTGCACCTCCGGGCTGGCAGAGCATGGGAAACTGGGAAGTCCTTGACTTAGTGTAAGCGCTGCTTAGCAACAACCAAACATCAGGGTGTTATCACGTTATTGACATGCTAAATCCAAAGAACAGCACTATACCAGCTACTAGGAGGAAAATTAACTTTATCTTAGCTGAAACCAGGACAGTATTTATCCCTTTCTATACCATCTACATCATGCTCAGGTCCCACCCTTATCAATACATTCCAATTAATCATCACCACTCTTCCTGTCTTTTGATTGAGACATATATAGATATATATGTGTGTATATATACACACACACAGAGATATCATTCCCTTAGTCTATAGGCCATGCCTCTAAAAAGTCTGTTGAGTTCCTTTAGTCCATGACTTTGGGCTCCATCTGTCATAACAGTCCTTCAAGGCAGGAGACATGGCGTTGGACTGTTGCTTGTTGAAGTCAATTCTGGTTCCATCACTGCTGCATTTTGCTCAGTTTCATCAAAGTTCATTCCTCATTAATCTGGGTAATTCTTCTTGTAATACTGTTGATATAGAATGTAGCAACTACAGTAGTGATGATATACAGTATTAAGCAGCAATTAACATATACAATTCAAATAATTTGCTATTCTTACCCCAAATCCAATCCCCTTGAGCTACACGATGGCCTGCCCCATCTTCCCACATTAGCCACCAAGTGCACCCAAGTCCTTCAGCAAAAACAATCCCGCAAATGGGTTTGCCTTTGCTCAAGTCAAGAGTTAGCCAGACTCTGTTCCCCAGCATATTTTTAATGTGCGCTACATGGACATTATCTCCTTCTACAGTACAGGAAAGTTTTGATTGGACAGAGCCAGCATGATTGGCAGATCCCCTACTGTTGACTAACCACATGGCTCTTGCTAAATGTGTATACCAATGTTGGGAGGTTCCACCCCACATTGCTCTCAGTGTGGTCTTTAACAGCCCATTGCACCCCACTCGACCCTCCCTGAGGCAGATGCATGGTAGAGGATGTGATACACCCACCCAATTCCATGTTCTTCAGCCCAAGTGTCTATGAGGCTGTTTCAGAAATTAATCCCATTGTCCGATTCAATACTTTCTGAGGTGCCGTGTCACCACAGGACTTGCTTTTCAAGGCCCAGGATAGTATTTCGGGCAGTGGCATGGGGCACAGGATATGTTTCCAGCCACCCGGTGGTTGCTTCCACCATTGTGAGCACATGGCACTTGCCCTGGCGGGTTTTGGGGAGGGGGATGTAGTCAACCTGCCAGGCCTCCCCATACTTATATTTCAGCCCTCGCCCCCCGTACCAGAGAGGTTTTACCCTCTTGGCCTGTTTGTTGGCAGCACATGTCTCACAGTCATGAATGACCTGCGCAATAGCGTCCATGGCCAAGTCCACCCCTCGGTCACGAGCCCATCAGTACGTGGCATCTCTCCCTTGGTGACCCGAGGTGTCATGGGCCCACCTAGCCATAAACAGCTCACCTTTATGTTGCCAGTCCAGATCCAACTAAGCCACTGCAATCTTGGCAGCCCGATCCACATGCTGTTTTGATGCACCCAAGATTCAGGCCACTGAAGAACATGAGCATCACCATGGCACACTTTGACGACCAGGTTGTCTAGACAGGAAGAAGTATCTTGCCACAATGCAGCAGCCCAAATGAATTTGTCTCTGCACTGCCAGTTGCTCTGTTTCCACTGCTGTAGCCAACCCCACAGGGCATTTGCCACCATCCACAAGTCAGTGTAGAGGTAAAGCACTGGCCATTTCTCTCGTTTAGCAACGTCCAAAGCCAGCTGGATGGCCTTTACCTCTGCAAACTGGCTGGAATCACCTTGACCTTCAGCAGTTTCTGCAACCTGTTGTATGGAACTCCACACAGCTGCTTTCCACCTCCAATATTTTCCTACAATACAGCAGGACCCATCAGTAAACAGAGCATATTGCTTCTCACGTTCTGGTAGTTTATTATACAGTGGGGCCTCTTCAGCACGTGTCACCTCCTCCTCTGATGGAACTCTGAAATCTTTGCCTTCTGGCCAGTCCATGATGACTTCCAAGATTCCCCAGGCAACCGGGGGTTCCTATTCAAATTTGTTGTGTGATCAGTAAGACTCATTTACTCCAGGTAGCATCAGTTGCATGATGTGTAGAAGAGACCCTTCCTTTGAACATCCACAGCAGCACTGGCAGTCGAGGTGCCAGGAGGAACTTCAGTTCCAACCAATGCCCAGGAACCTCAAACTCCTTTGTATACTGCCAGTATCTCTTTTTCAGTTG
>NW_010268624.1:0-1773 GCF_000690775.1 Eurypyga helias
CAAGCAAAGCAAAACAAGGAGTTCAGGCTTTGCTGAATGGGAAGGCTGATCCAGCCCTTTCCAGCTTGTGGTTTGACTTTTATCTTCCAGGTGGTGTGTGCTGGTGATCAGTTCATCATCCTTGCTCTGCTGCTAACGTTGCTGTTCATCAGAACTCTGCACCCTGCCTGTGTTTGCTCCTCATGTCCTCAGAGAGGCCATGTCCACCACCATGGCAATGTATCCTGGGAATGGAAGGCCTCTCTGCCCCACCAGCACCCACTGCCCTCCTCTGTCCCTTCCCATGTTGACATGGTATCTCTCAAAGGTGGATGGGTGCTGGGCTCCTGTGGCCTCTGTGGCACTAATTGCCTAAAAAGTGGGACAGCTGAGTTCATTCAAATAGTGAACAAGATGGGTCCCAGGTTTGGGGCATTTCTTCCTCTGGGCAGATCTCTCCTGGGATGGGGTGGGGGGGAATCTTCCTTTTTCATCTCTCCTCAAGTTGTTTCCATGCTGGTCTCATGGTTGATGAGGCTCCACGTTCTCCAGTTGAACTGCTGGTTTCCTAGGTGGCCCAAATGGCTTGTGTGGGAGCAGGAGAGCCCTTCTCCATCAGCTGTTAAAGATGGACTCATCCAGGGTGAGGCTGCTTTGTCCTCCTGAGTCCATCCTGTTCACTCCTCCATGCTAAGGGAGCTCCTTTGTGCCTCCTCTAATGTCCAGCCCCATGTCCATGCTTCTTCACCCGACACCCTCCCATGCCCAGGACTAGGATGGAGGTGGTGTTGGAGGTAGATGGTGAAGGTCTTTTCCAAGCAGAATGATTTCACTACAGCAAGAGGGGGCAAAAAGCACATTACTTGTGGCTGTGGTAGTGTCACAGAGCTCCTAGTGAGCTCAGGCCCCTCTGGGATCTCATTCGGGATCTCAGACCCTGGACAGACATCCCTGGGCAGTTGCAAGGATACAGAACAACCAGCTGCAGACACTCAAAGGGAGGAAGTGAAAGCAAATTGTGAATACAGCTGATCCCTTCATCTTCCACAGGGCCAGAGCGAGGAGTGGGTGACAGGACACCAAGCCTCCACGGACCCCAACAAGCCTACCCTGGGGTTTGTAAAACTGACAGACAGGCAGGAAGGACTTGCGGTCAGGGCAGGGCATGTTTCTGCTAAAATCCTAGCTCAGCCCCGAATGACATGAGAAAGTCCCTTAATCTGGGTTAAATAAAAAAAACCAAGACTTTGCCTTCCCATTGCTCCATGGGAGAGAACAGGGACCTGCTCAGGGGGTGCCTGGGCAGAAAGGAAAAGAAAGGTGCTCTGCTCCTGGCTGTCCTACCTGGAGTGCGGGATAGTGTACCCCACCACTCTCACTGTAGCTCTGCCCTCGAAGGGAGCATATTTATGCTGCTACAAAGCATCTGCTCTGCCACAGTCCCTTCTGGTGGGAGGGGAGATCACTTTTCCACGGATGTGAAGTTGTTACAGGAGGAAGTCACGTGCTGGATGGGGCTGCGCTTAGTAAAACTGCTGCTGGGGGTGAGCAGGGAGCCGATCTGCGCAGCATTTCTGGTTATTGCAGCAGTAGATGGTGCTGTTGCCCTGCCAGGATGGTGCTGCCTTGTCTGGCTGTGCAAAGGCAGGCTAAATCCAAATCAGGAGTGATGGGTCCATCCCAGGCCTCTGGCAGGTGAACCTGCACCCAAAAAAGCATTTGCAAGATTCTCTTCCCGTTTCCCCAGTAGTGCCACTCTCAAAACCTGCGATGCAGCCAGCAGGCATTGGTTTT
>NW_010268624.1:1801-10643 GCF_000690775.1 Eurypyga helias
CCCTGTGCTGCACCAGCACCAGCATCCCTAGTGTCCCAGGCCACAGTGTCCCTCTCCCACGTGGTTGTTTCATGGCAAGTGGTTTCATTGCATGGTCCAGAGCCATCAGGAAGTCCTGAGCAAGCCTGGTGGAAGCCAGTGACCCAGTTACAACAAACCACCTTCCTCTCCTGGATGCAACTGAAACCTAACCTCCAGGTGTGGCATGTGCAGCAGCTGTGAAGCGTGTGCTCAGCACAGCCGGGCATTGATTTCCTGATCAGTGTCACTGCAGGTCAGCGATGCCTGGCTGGTGCAGCTCTGCACTGGCACCTATAGCACACCCAGGCTGACAAGCTCTGTGGCTTCAGCATTCTTGGGTGGGGTCTTGGTGCTGCAGGGCCTGAGAGGCTGGGAGGGAGCAGCGAGCCCCTGTGCAGGTCTCCCACCATGGCACAGCTTTCCCCGGAGGTGGACAGAGGGTTTTGACCTGTTTTTTCCTCGGCTGCAGAGGCAATATTGCAGCAATCAGATTTTCCTGCTGGAAAATCTTAAACCTGAAAAGGGAGATGAGTTAAACCAATATTTTAAATCAAACTGCAATAGGAAGCTTAAAAGGTTAATTAAAATTTTGATTTCACGATAGTAAAGGGAAATTTTTTTGTAAGCCTGTTATATAAGGGACTAGTGGTCAAATGCAGTCTGTTAAGGATATTCAGCAATTATCATAGTAGAAACTATGTGGGAGGGAGCTCAGATGGGTCAATAGTCTGTGTGGTGTTCTTGATTCTCCAGTAGTGAACTTTCCCTGTGATAATAATTGGCAAAATCCAGGTGAAATCCCCTGTTCTGGTAACTTAATGGCCCAGGCCAGGGCTATACCCATCGCTTTGAAGCTGTTTCTGTCCTGGATAAACAGGATGAACAGTCTTTGCAAACAGGGCTGACCCCACAACAGCTCATTTTCAGGCTGCCCACATCTGCTCTTCTGGCCCCACAACTGCCAAGGCCAAATCCAGTGCTGCAAGACTGCAGTTGGCATAAACCTGCATGCCCTGGTTTCATGTGATCACGGTGGGACTGTGCTGATTTACATCATTGGTTGCAAGCAAGCAAACAGAGACACTGGACCCTGCCTGTGCCCCCCACCAAGGCCAGGAGAACCAGCACTGCCATCCTCTGGGCAATGTTTCTACTCATCACCAATGACATGAGCAGAGGAGTCTGTGGGAAGCTCATCATTTGCTTAATCTGACAGTTTTAATAACTGGTGATAGGGAGTCCCTAAATGTTACTTGCTATTAAGGATTTGAAAAGAAAATATGGACAACGGGGCTTTTCTACTACTATTTGTCCCATACTGTTGTGTGTGCTGTGCCCTGACAACCTGTAAAATGAGGGAAAAGAAGATACAACTGAAAAGAGCTGGGAAGCATGTTGGCCTCCAGTGCCCCTGCAGCCCCCGACCACTGAAAAGGGCTGTCCAAGGAGATCTGCATAATCTCTGGGAAAACAGCAAACTGAGACTGAGCCCATTTTTCTGCTCCTTTCCCTGCTTCCAATGTCCTGCCATGGCTTCAGCCCAGATCCCCAGCTTTTGCATTGATAAAGATAACTTTCCTGAAAATCCAGGGTGGAAAGCGTTTGGACTGAAGGGATCTGGGTGCAAATGGTGGCCCTGAAGCACCTTTAGGGAGGGTTTGCTGGACTACTCTCCTCCATGGCAATGTGGTGGAAATGCACACAGATGGTTGGGTTTTCACTTCTGAACCAGCTGCAGGGTCCTCATCGGAGTGGAGAGGGAGCATTCGTACTTCCAATATCTTTGGCTTTGCCCATGGAGGCAAGAAAAGTCTCAGCACCCCTCAAACGATGCTGACTGGTGGGTTTCTGGCCCATTTCTTGCTCTGGCTGCTCTGTGCTGGCACAGGCTGGATCTGAGCTGGTTGTGTCTGGATGCAGAAGTGAGGCAGGAGCAGGAAGGTGATGACTTTCAGCCCCCAAATCGCAGGATAGAGGAGCTGGCAGCAAACCTTGAATGAGTTTTGGACTCCTCTGCAAAGCGTTTGCCCCACAAGAGCTTTCCTAGGCCTCAGGACAGTCCTGTCCAGCTGACTGTGTGGGAGCCATGCAGAAGGATGAGGAGGCCTGTGTCAAAACAGACTGCGCATGGCATGGGGGAATCCAGCCAGAAAACCTGTCAGGGGGATGTGGCAGGAGGAAAGTTGGGCAGGAGCAGCCCCAAAAGCTCTTGGAGGTCCATGGGGTGAGTTTACCACCAGCATCAGATTGTGCCTGTCATCATGGCACCAAACACAAGGAGAGACACTACAATGGCATCATGAGCCTGCAAGTGATGGAAGGAGACAGTGTACCAGGAAAGGAATATGAGTCCCTACCTTTTGGTCGTGGGAGAATGAGGGGCAGGTCAAGGTTGTGCCCTTAATTTTACTTTAACTGAGCAGATTGTGTCTTCGGGGGTGAGTCAATGTTGAGCTGTGGCAGGATACTCTTATTTTCCAGGTTCAGCATCTGAGATGTGCACTATGGTCCCTTACTAGCCCATGGGGAAGTGTTCTTTATGTTTGAATTACTACAGGGAGATAGATAACAACTCTGTAATTAGGTTTGCACCTTTGAAATCTTATATTTCTTCTGCAGCTTGAATATTTATGCGATCACAGAGCTTAGCGTGTCCCAGTTCTCCATGTTATTTATTTATTTATGTTAAACAACGTCTGTAGTTGTTAAATCACAATGTTTTCAATCAAAAAAAAAAAAAAGGGAAGAGGAAAGAACCCACCTCAAGACTAGAAATGTTTTTTGCTTCTCTTCCCCAAGCTTCAAGCCCTTACCTTGGATCCTTTCTAGTTAGAAGCCCTGGGGATCTGTTAGTGCCAAATTCAGGATATGTTGTACAAATTAGTATAATCTGTTTCTATAAAGGAGAAAACGGCTTGGCCAAATTGACAACTGTGGATTTCTTGCTGAAGGGTTTCAAACACAGATTACTGTGGTGACAGATTTCAGCCCTGGACAGACAAAGTATCCCCATCGGTAGAGCCAGGGGCAGGTTTGGGATCCTTGGTGCATTGCTGGGAAAGTTCTGTCCCACTGGTCAGCAGAATTTAAAGTCCCACCTCCCACCAGTAACCTCAGTATGATAGCAAATTCCGGCAACACCAGTTACCACCATGGAGCTGAGTATCATACCTTGGGCTGTGGAGGAGTGGGGGACTGAAGATGGTTGTGGAGGCGGTACTTGCACACTTGGGAAGACTCGAGGTTTCCCTGACTCCTCCCCACTGCCGTGCGACACGTCTCCCATGAGAACAGAAGTGGTGACAGCCTGCAGGGATCCCTTGCAGGCTACAGTGGATGCACAGTGTGGGGAGCCTGCAGTCAGGAAGAAGCAAAGCTGGAGGTATCGGCCACATTCAGACCAAGACAGAAATAGTCAGGGATGAGGAATGGGCTGGCTTGGTCCTTCGATCTTAGTAGATGTAGCTCTAACCAGGGCTGAACAGTGCTACTCCATGCCCAACTCCATACCCATGGAGTAGGACACAGCTGCCTTTTTTACAATAAGGAAATTTCAGTGACAGCACTGAGATGTTTCTGTAGCTTCCCCAGTAGACTTGTCCTTCACGATTCCATGGTCCCTTAACTGTTCCCCAAGTCTTGAGGTTCACATGGTCTCAGTTGTTAGTCACAACCTCTCTTACCCTGCTCACTCTTGACAATAATTTGTGCAGGGCATGGAGCAAGCAACCAGTGAAAATGGAGAGCATGAGTGTTTGGGATGATTTCTGTTTGGAAATATTTTGTATGTGGATTAGGGATTGAAATAAATTCATGAGACAATTACCCACTTCAATTAGATGAGAACCTTAAAACATATTTACCCAATGCTTGCTCTTAGCTAAGTGGGCTGCAGAAGGACGTGGCGTCTTTAAACTGTCTCATTTATTTATCTTTTTAATCGCTTTTTTAAGCATACATGGTTTATTGCTTTATTGATTGAACAGAGCTTTGAATAATCAATATGGCTTTAAGAATTCACTGGGAATGACAGAATTGCAATTAAGTAGAGTATGTGGAGAGAGTGTTAAGCCATCTCATTAATTAATGAGGTCATTTTTTCAAGCATTTCATAGGACCCTTTGGGAAGAAGGTGGAAATTTGTTGTAATCTCTGGAGATGTTTTTTCTCCTTCCTCCTGCAAAGTTATCTCAGACTCCCTGCCCTGTGCTGGTGACCTTCATGTGTCCTCCTGCAGCTGCTTTGTGCAATGTAGAACAGGACCAGAGTTGAAAGGAATTGCAGCCTGTTTAGGTGTCAGGGACTTTTCCTTTGTGCCAGCCAAATCCTGGACTCTGGGTACACCTCCCATGGATCAGCACCGAGGGAGTCAGCCCTTTGTCCGCTCACCCCACGCCCACATGGGGAGATGCCTTCTTAGGCCAGGGAGAGGCTGTGGCTGCAAGGTGTGCAAAGTGTTTGTGAATTGTGACCTCAAAAAGGCTCAAACATTTCAGGCTATGCACTTTTATTCACATGCTTGTTTGAAAACGTAGATGCCTGGCCAGCTGGGTAGCTCTGGATACCACAGACAGTAGTCATATGGGGCAATGCCATTTTCCCTAGCTGCGTGGGTTATGCACTAGTCAGGGCTTGACACCTGGCTGGGGATCTGGTCAGAAGGAAGCTATGGGGGACCATTTCTCACAAACTGTTACGAACAACACACTGCAGCTGCTCACAAATCCTTCACAGATGGAAACTCAGGCAGAAGTGCATCTGATGGCTTCTTGAGCCAGTTGAGCATTTAGGGAAAAGTGATTCATGCTTATATTTGCAAATAAAAACATTATGTCTTTGCTTGCAGTTTGCAATATGTGCATTGCTCAGGTAGGAAGAAAACTGCTGATAGCTCACAGAAAGATTTCCAGAGCATGAGCATTTCACAGACGTTAGTGCTTTCTTGTCCAAATATACTTATCAGAGCCTCATTATTCATCTTCCTTTTATACAAAACTTTCATCCCCTCCTTCTAATAAGGAGCAAGAAAGGACTATTTTAGGATTTCTCAGTGAATTGCTCATGATTAAAGAGATCGTTTGGGAATAGTCTAAGATGTTGATAAGTCTCTCTATGAAATATTGAGCAGTGCTCAAGAAAGTCAACGGTACTGAGATATTTGTGCCGACGAAATGGGACTGGTCTAAGAATGACAATTAAAAGAAGACAGAGAAAGCAGCAGCATCTGATGATTTATGAGGAGAAAACCGCTTCAGCTGTGGCAGATTGAGATGGATCAGGTGTCTGGGTCAACTTGGGCAATCATTGTGATGTGCTTTGTGATGGTGCGGTTCCTAAGTGGTGGTGGCTGTAAGCAAAGGCTCAAGAAGCACTACTAGACATATGTTAACATGAATCTTAAGATTTTAAAAAAGAAGCTAGATTGTGATGGGAAATGGGTTTTAAGCAAGCTATTTTGAAATTGTTGCTGCTTGATTTCTGAAAAATAAAAGGACTGGGAAAAATCATCTCCGTGGGCAGTGCAACCTTCTTAACCTGGTGCCAAATTCGGCTTCAGCAAACATGGGAAGTTTGTGAGTCCTGATCCAGCTGTGCATCTGGGACTGCCATCCCAGTGTCCTGTGGTCCCTGCACAAGGCTTGAGGTGCTTTTCTGGAGAAGCCAGATCCATCAACACAGTGTTGAGTGCTTGCTTACTGCCAGACCCAGGTCAGGTCCTAGTTCAAATGTTTCTGAAAGCAGATGGAACCATGTGCCAGCTCATGGGACATTCTCTTGTAGGACACGGTTATGTCAGAATAATGGTAACTTATTTTCCTCTGATGTATTCCCTTCCCCAGACAGAGGGACTGATGTAACCAGCACAATTTCTACTGCTTTGGCAGACTGACATAATTAAAACAAGAGAGCTGCTGTGGGTTGACACACTTTTAGATGGGAAGGGCTGTTGAGACTCTGAGCAACAATTAAAAACAAATTATGTAAATATTTTATTTATTAAAATTCTTTCAGAGTGAATTCCAAGTCCCTGATGTTTATTGATTGTCATCAAGAGGATTAACTAAATGTAATGGAGAGTTTTGCATATATGTTGTGCCACCACATACTACTTCTATTTGAGTGACAAGATGTGTGATAAATAGCATGTATTAAATCCATAGTGGTTGCAGAGAATCAATCCATCTCCTCTAGAAAATTAGCTGGGTCAAGGAAGGCAGCATTGAGTGAAAGGCAAGCATCAGGGACGACTGGAGAAGGACAAGGTCTCCAGACCTATTAATCTGTGGCCTGTTTGTGGCCAGTAGGGGGGCAGCCTGGCCCAAAGTGAGAGCTGGTACTGCTGGAAGGTCTTGACTGGGAAGATGATTCCCAAGGGAGAGTGAATTGAACATCGTCTGCTGGGAAGTGCCACCTAGAGTCACAGGATAATTCAGGTCAGGAGAGAGCACTGGTGGTGGTTGGTTGGTAATACTCTGGCTCCCCTTTTTTATGCTGGCGCCAGCTTTATTCTTTCCTGCTACTCTAGTACATCACTTGCAAGTCTCATGTTTTCCATATATTTGCAATGCTCTGTCATTTTGGATTTCCACTTCTCGCTGTCTATTTCCTGTATTTCCAGCAGATATCATTGAGAACCACATGGAAACCAAAAACAGGTCAGTGGGACAAATTAATTGTCTCTGTCCTCTGTGCTAAGACTTTATGACAAGTGGATAATCATCTTTGATTCCTCTGGTATTTCTGGTAATAACACTAGCCACGATCAACTCATTTAGCTCATCTATGGATTTAATATATAATTCAACAGCACATGAGAAGAGAACAGGCAGTGATGTTCAGGAAGCAGTAACCTGATTTTCATGTGCTTGTACTTTTTAAAAGCAGTTCACAATGACCTTTTGAAATTAATTTATCTGTTGTGAGAATCTGTTAGATCTTGGTCACTAGGTTTTTGCCTCAGGGTCCCTGCTGAGGAGTAAAAGTAATTTCTGCTTTCCAGTAAAGGGCAAGGCAAAGCAACCTTTCTTGCTGCCCTAGAAATGTCTATCTGGGGTCAGGAAACCTCTTCCCTCCTTGTTCATTATCTGCGGAGCAGGACGAGACTTGTTATCTGCCATCACTACCAGGTACCTAACCTCTCATGGACTGAAAAGCTGCCAATTTCTCCTCGTGTTGGTCCACAACCAGCATCTTCCCTGAGCAGGCTGTGTTCTGTGAGGGGTGGTGCTGTGCCCACTTTCATTTAATCAGAGAAAACACATGGTGGGGCTGAGATCTGCAGTCTGCACCAGGCATCCCATGACAGAGGATAACACTAAGCCTATTTCAGCTCCAAATGACTCCATTGTATCTGGTTTACATAAGGAGCTATAAATACTCATCCCTGCTCTCCCGCTTGCTTACATGCTGTTTTCCTTGTTTGCATTTTTAATTGTTGTGGCAGCTGTGGCATTTTTAAATTTAGTGATGGGGTCTATGTGACTGGAACGTGCTGGAAAGATGTCTGAGACAAGTCCCCTCACCTCCCAGCTCCCAGCATGGTCAGATTGTGGCTGCTGCCCTTGGGCTTCAGAAGAAGGATTTGCAAAGAAAGAATTTTATCATTCAACATTTGCAATTGTCCCTGTCCAGACAGATCCCTGAAATGGTATCTTTCCTTCCATTTGGGCATAAAGACCAGCCTGAGGCATCTTCACTAGCTTGCTGCAGACACAGGGGCCTTTTCATGCTGGTCCTTAAAGGACTTTGCTTTGCCAGGCAGGTAAGTCAGTAGCAGGAGCTAATCTTGCCCATGGTACTGGGAGGTTGACTTTTATGTGGTTTTATTTTGGAATTGGGGAATGCTGAAGAAGGCCAAATTCTGTGGAGGAGTTATGTTTGTAACAGGTACTGATGAAAAAGAACGTGTCCTACTCATTGCTCAGAGCAATTAATGGATACCAGGGCGTGGAAGCAGTTGTCAGAAGGTAGGTGCAGGGTGGATTTGCAGCTGAGCTGCAGAGGACAGGGTTTTTCACCTTTGGACACTCTGTGCCCTTGCAAACACCCTGTCCCTGCTTTTCTTTCTCTGCAGCCCTACACAGAGGACAATTCAGTACCAGCCAGGACAGTTTAGGTCAGTTGTGAAAAGGATGGAAATGAAATTATTCATATGGTGACAGCTAAAGATTTTGAGGCCACTCTAAGTTGCATTACCCCTAAACCCATCTGCTACTCTCTTTTCTGGACCCACCTTTCTGGGTGCCTCCAATGATGAACTGTGATCTACCATCTCGGGGATAGAGAAGCAGTGCACAGTAGCTGTTGTGTGGTCATGAAAACTATGGGAAGAGGACCTGAAAGTAAGCCCATTTCACAGAAAACATGGTGCCTGTGCTCCAGCTGCTGAGAGGCACTACATTGTTATTGTAGACTACAGATACCCCGGTGATAACACTGTGTTTTTAATTCTTTCTTCACAAGTGTTGTGGTTTAGGGCCACAATGAAAGTTTCATGAGAAAAGTCCTGCTCTTCAGAAACCTGGTGGCTGGGGAATGGAGCTGTCAGGGGTGTTTATCTCCTCAGGTTTCACAGAATCATCATATAATCACAGAATGGTTGGGGTTGGAAGGGAACTTAAAGATCATCTAGTCCCACCCCCCTGCCATGGGCAGGGACACCTTCCACTAGACCAGGTTGCTCAAAGCCACATCCAGCCTGGCCTTGGACACAACCAGGGATGGGGCATCCACAGCTTCTCTGGGCAACCTGTTCCAGTGCCTCAGCATCCCCTCCAGAAAGGATTTCTACCTAACACCTAATCTAAATCTACCCACTTTC
>NW_010268625.1:0-1062 GCF_000690775.1 Eurypyga helias
AAATTTTTTAAAAATCCATTTTCAAATGCTCATGTTCCACATTAGTGTCAGGAAAGACAACAAATGTTAAAAAAAAAAAACCACTTAAGCAGCCTTCGGCAGAGTCTGGAATCTGTTTTGCAACTACCACCTATAACCATGTGGAGTACTTTGTTAAATCTTAGTCTTACAATTTAACATCACATAATTAAAATCAGGTATTGACTATCATTTTATGAGCAAGAGATTTGGAACAAGCCAAAAGAAAAAGCGACAAATAGGAGCAGAACTGAAGTTTATATATGGAAATTCAAATAAAGGACAGGAATTAACATTTTCTTACTTCTGAACCTGCTATTTCATTCTTTCAGTAATAAGAACAGACCAAAACCTTACAAGCTTCAAACTTGTGGGATCGAGTTCACCCTCAGTTAAGTTTGCCAACAACACCAAGCTGTGTGCTGTGGTCGACACACAGGAGGGAAGGGATGCCATCCAGAGGGACCTGGACAGGCTGGAGAGGTGGGCCACTGCCAACCTCCTGGAGTTCAACAAGGCCAAGTGCAAGGTCCTGCACCTGGGTCGGGGCAATCCCAAGCACAAGGACAGGCTGGGTGGAGAGTGGATCGAGAGCAGCTCCGAGGAGAAGGACTTGGGGGTACTGGTGGATGAAAAGCTGGACATGAGCCGGCAGTGTGCGCTGGCAGCCCAGAAAGCCAACCGTATCCTGGGCTGTATCCAGAGAAGTGTGGCCAGCAGGTCAAGGGAGGGGATTCTGCCCCTGTACTCTGCTCTGGTGAGACCCCACCTGCAGTTCTGCGTCCAGCTGTGGAACCCCCAACATAAGAAAGATATTGACTGGTTGGAGCGAGTCCAGAGGAGGCCACGAAGATGCTCAGAGGGCTGGAGCCCCTCTGCTATGGGGACAGGCTGAGAGAGTTGGGCTTGTTCAGCCTGGAGAAGAGAAGGCTCCGGGGAGACCTTATTGCAGCCTTCCAGTGCCTGAAGGGGCTACAAGGAAGCTGGGGACAATTTTTTACAAGGGCCTGCAACGACAGGACAAGGGGGAATGGGCTTAAATTG